>NC_065445.1:158074893-158374893 GCF_917563875.1 Diabrotica virgifera virgifera
TTTGATTATCTAATATTAGTATCGAATATAAGTGGTATAAGGTATAGATTTCGGGGTCGACTAGTGGGATTTCTAGGACGAATACAATTTTTGAATCCAGTTGATATGCTTGAAGCTTTATTATATCAATATACTGGGCTATATTTGAGGTATAGATGGGCAATGGTAATACATTATTTTGTAAAGATTGTGAGATAATCTTCAATGAATCTAGTAAATCATTGGGAGAAATAATTGAACTGTGTAAAATTTGCAATCGAGAAAAAGTGATGGCATTCAAAATGTCATTGAGATAATTTTCTAAAAATATGTAGCTTTCCATTAACGATTCACACAAATTTAAGGTTTGTAATTGTGCACGGTAAAATGAGATGTCGTCAGCAATGTCTATAAGAGTAGTTTCGATATCGTGTAGGTCTTTGTTAAAAGTTTGTTCGTCTATTTGTAATTTTTGGATAGTGGTGTTAAAAGATTTTATGACAGAAGTTGTAACAGAGATTTGATTTTTTAAGAGTGATTCAATTTGATTTTCATCTCTAGTGATCCTATTTATACATTGATTGAAATATTCACCGTCTGATGCGTCTAAATTTCCACTAATAGATTTCCATAAGGTTCCAATACCATTGATTAATCCTCGTTTTTGGCGTGGATTATAGGCTCGTGTGTCGGCAATTACTTCTCTATATTTTAAATTTACGGAATTTGAAATTTGTCTTATCAAACTACTATGTGTTTGTACCTCAGATTGAAATGCAAGTTTTCTTGGTGTATCGGCATTTGTAAATTTATCTAGCAAGTTTTCTAAAATTTTGTCGTTGTTGGATATAGCAGTTTTTATAGGGAGCAATTCCTTGTAAACAAGTAATGTCCATTTATCATTAGATATTCGAATGGTACCTTCTTCGTGATAGAAGATTCCGACTGTATTATTTATGGGAGAGAGGTGAAATTTGGAGTAGGCGACTGAAAGTAGTCCATAGAATCTGTAAAGAAGAAATTTATTCAAAGTATGGTTTTAGTCTGTCAAAATTTACTTTAGAAGTTTGATTCGTTTGGGGATTTAGGATAATGGCAGAATTTGTAAATAATTCTTGAATTTGAAAAGGTCCATTAAATAAATTTTCAGATTTTGATTTTATTTGGGATTCTTTTACGTATACCTTGTCACCAATTTTAAAGTCAGGGCGTTGTGATGAAATATTTTCATCAAATCTTACTTTAGCTTTTTCTTTGGCTCTTTCTGTCTTCTCTCTGGCTACTTTATAAAAGTTTTCCATACGGTTATTAAGATCTCTAACGTATTTGCTAATTAGGCTTTTTGATTATATAGTGTTTCTGGTGGTCGTCCTGCAGTGTGTCCAAAGACTAGTTCGTACGGCGTGAAACCGTGTGTTTTGTTTTTTGTATTATTGTAACATATCACTGCATAAGGGAGGATCACGAATGGGTGATCGTTGGGATTTTCGGATTTATTTGCTCGGATCATTTCTGATAGTGTGGCATGGAATCTTTCTACAGATCCATTGGATTGTGGATGACTTACACTAGAAAATGTTAATTTTATTTCATAGAGGTTGCATAGATCTTTAATTATGGCATTTTCGAATTCTCGACCACAGTCACAATGTATTCTTAAGGGTGTTCCGTAATGTTGGAAAAATAAAAGGAGTGTACTCGCTACGGTGACTGCTTTCTTATCGGTTAAAGGGTATGCTTGAGTAAATTTAGTTAGTTCATCTCTAATGGTTAATGCATAGTTTCTAGTGGGATATTCAAATATGTCTATGTTGATTCTTTCAAATGGCGTTTTCGGAGTTTCCGTTATAACTAACGGTCCACTTAGATTTTTTCTGTAAATTTTAACCTTTTGGCAAATTTCACAGGCTTTTATATATTTTTCGACATCTTTTGCTAAGTTCTTCCAATTATATTTTTCTTTTATACGTCTAACAGTTTCGTTTATTCCTCTGTGCAAGTTATTCTTGCCACAATGGTAATGTTCTAGGATTTGTGGGGTTTCGTCTTCACTTGCCTGTTTAATTACATTTTGGCAGATTTTTAATTTAAGTTCTTTGTCCGCAAATATATAGGAAAATATTTCTAAGATGGGAAGTTCGAGATTATTTTCTATGCAATAGGTCTTTGATTCGTCAAATTGTTCTTGGTTCGCATAAAGTATGAGAAATAAGTATGACATTACTTTTTGTGGATCGAAAGGTAATGGGATAATGAAATATTTTCGATCTTTTACGGTTTTACTAGATACGATATTGATCCTTCGGTTACTGTATTCTATATTTTCTTCAAATATGTCACCCATTATTTTTTCGTGCAGGTCCTCAAGTTTGTTCTGCCAGAAAAAGGTAACGATATTCTTGTGAGATTTGTCTAACAGTTCTGCATTTGACGTTTCTATTTTGGAGTAATCGATAATGGATTTTGTTCTATATAATTCAAGAAACTTTTCGAATTCTTCGGACATCTTTTCTATTCCTTCTTCTGTGTCCTCTTCTTCTTCTTCGTCTTCTTGGGTCTCTGTTTCATCTTTGTTAGATGCGTGCAGGGCAAGTTTTGATTGAAAGTCTGCACAGTCCTTAAAATGGTTTATTTTTATTCGTGAGAGTGCATCTGCGTTTCTGTTGATTTTTCCTTAACGGTGCTCTATTTTGTAATTATATTCTTCAAGTTTTAGGCGCCAACGTGCTAGGCGGCTTCCTGGGTCTTTGATTGAAAATAACCATGTAAGAGGTCGATGATCAGTGATAAGAGTAAATTTGCGACCGAAAAGGTATGGTCTGAAATGTTTTACTGCCCATACTATAGCTAGCAATTCTCTCTCTATTGTGGAATATTTGGTTTCTGCACTGCATAATGTTCGTGAGGCATAAGCGATTGGCAGATCTTTTCCTAATGGGCCTTGTGACAAAACGGCTCCAATTGCGAAAGCACTAGCGTCAGTAGTGAGTAAAAAGGGTTCTTCAAAATTTGGATATATGAGAATTGGGTCTGTCATTAGAATATTTTTAAGATCGTTGAATGCTTCTTTACATTCGGTATTAAAAACAAAAGGGACATCTTTTTGAAGTAACTTAGTCAGTGGTTTGGAAATTTTGGCAAAATTCGGTATAAATCTACGGTAGTAACCTACTAGGCCTAAAAATGATTTTATTTCTTTAGTTGTCTTGGGTTCCGGGAAACTTTTTATGCATGATACTTTGGCAGGATTTGTTTTTACTCCGTGTTCTGTAACGAGGTGTCCTAAGTATGCGACTTCTTTTCTTAAGAATTCACATTTATCCGGTTGTATCTTCAGATTTGCCTTTCTTAATCTTTTAAATACTTCTGTCAGTCGTGACATGTGCTCGTGAATGGTGGCTGAATAGATGATTATATCGTCCATATATACTAAACATCTTTCGTTCTGAATTCCTAGGAGAATGTTATCCATTACTCGTTGAAAGGTGGAAGGAGCATTCCTTAATCCGAAAGGCATACGAACAAATTCGTAATGTCCGTTGTCAACTGAAAAGGCTGTTTTTTGGATATCTTTTGGATCAATTTCGATTTGGTGGAATCCGGACGCCAAATGTAATGTTGTAAAGTACTGACATTTTCCAAGTTGGTCCAACAATTCTGAAATTTGTGGAAGTGGATAGCGGTCTTCTGTTGTAACTTCATTGAGTTTACGATAGTCAATAACGACTCTCCATTTCTGTTTGCCGGATGCGTCAAGTTTTTTGGGTACCACCCACACTGGACTCGACCAGGCACTTACTGAATGCCGAATTATTCCTTGTTCTAGCATTTTTTTGGTTTGTGTCTTGACTTCTTCTTTGTGAACCTGCGGATATCTGTAAGATTTCGTGTATATCGGTTTCGCGTTGTTCGTTTCGATTGCATGTTTAATTTCATTCGTGAATGTCAGCTTGTCACCTTCTACGTAAAATATATCTGAAAATTCCGTACAAATGTTTAGAATTTGTTCCTTTTCTTCTGAGTTTAAATGGTCAATTCTCAGTTGTTCTTTAATTATTTGTTCTCTGTCTATAATTGGATGTTCGCAGTGATTTTCGTCGTAGGTGAAGATTGTCTCCAAGTTTCCTATAGGTTCGATGGAAATATTCGAAAATTCGATTACTTTTGGCATTGCATTAGCATTAATGACAGAAGTTAAAAAGTCTCCATTTTCGTCTACATGGACTAATGCGTGAGGAATTCGAACTTTTTCGATTTCTTGGGATGACAGTATTGCGTCTGTATTGGATAGGTTGCATTTTAATTTGAATATTTGTTCTGTTCGGCTATCAATCGAAATTTGATTTATTTTTTCTTTTATTCGCTTTTTCTCTGGTCTTGGGATGTGTTTTTGTTGATCATGTGTGTTTTCGTGAAGTAAGCTGTTATTTTGTTGAGCTTTAATGTTTGTGTTTGATTTCGGATATGTTTGAAAATTATTTGGAGGTATTATCTCTGTAGGAAATGTCACCGGAGTATTTTCTGTGGGTTTATGTGTGTCTTGACCAACTTTATGCAGGGTAAGGGTTTTGAAGTTTGTATGAAGTTGTCTGGTTTTAAGGTCTATTACACATTCTTAATGGTCTAGGAAATCTAGGCCTATTATTCCGTCAAAGTCAATGTCTAAGTTAAAAATGAAAACTTTGTGGGGGTTATCATCGGTAAAGGGAATAAGGACAGATTCTGTAATTAAGAGTTTTTCGTCGGTTATGCCTTGAATGGTAACATTTTCTGGGGATCGGTTATGATAATTTCGTGCAGTATTCTCTTTGAAAACTGTAATTCCTGCACCGGTGTCAATTAGAAGTTTAAATGTATTCGTAGCGTCATTAATATAATATAAGTTTTTAGAGCTCATTGTGTGAAAGGGGCTTACAGGAATTTCTGTTCCGGAAAGTTCACATTTGGATCGAAATTGTCCAAATTGAGGGCTTGGATTTGTTGTTGTACGTTCATAATATCGGTTGAAAGGTTCGTATGTACTGGAGGATGGTTCTGATTGGGTAGCGAAAGAAAATCCTGATAATTTTCTAAATCAGTTGTATCATTGGTATAATAAGATGTATCATTGGTATAATTAGATGTATCATTGGTATAATCGTAAAAATTGTCAGGTTGGAGATCATTTTCTGTATAATAATCTCCATAAGATTCTACGAGATCATCAGGGTATTCATTAAAAACATGGGCTCTTTGTTGAAAATTTTGGAAATTTGGATTTCTCTGAATAACAGAGGGGCGATTTTGCGGTTGATTTTGAGAAGGGAAAGTCGATCTCTGTGGGTTTAAATTTTGTTGATTGGAAGAGTATTGGTTTGGATTACCTTGATAGTTTTGTGGTCTATTGTTATATTGGTTGGAAGAGTATTGATTTTGATTATTTTGGTAGTTTTGTGGTCTACCATTATATTGATTTTGGTAAGAAGGAAAACGTGAAGAGCGGCATTCGCTACTTAGATGGCCAATTCTTCCACAAATTGTGCATTTAGAAAAATTAGATGAGGTTCTTCTCATCGGTTGGGAAGGTTTTGGATTATTTTGGTTATCTTTATTTGATTTTTGTGTTTCGAAATACGACAACTGAAGTTCACGTCTGATACGGTTACTAGCTGCAATAAGATCAGGAGGGTTACTAGCCCTAATGATTTGTCCTAATCGGGGTTCTAGTCCAGTTAACCCGCCATTACACGCGCTATGAGGGAATCCCTCACCATATTTGTTTATAACCAATGAAATTGTGTAAACTAATACGATAACCTTAAGCACCCAGGAATGCCTTTAGCATGGTTCATGAGAGGGTATGAAAAAGTTATAGAATATTTCAGGCGGTCAGTGTGCTGTGTGATAGTTGAAAGAAGAGACATGCCTCTTCAAGTGAGGGAATTCCTCACTGCGCGTGCAATCACAGTGAAATCACGTTTCTATTATCTCAAAGAAACTTTTAGGTTTTTATTTAATATTTAGGTAGGTTTAATTAAAATATTATTGTTTGGATTAGGTTAGGAACAGTGGCACACCGAGGGGAGGTTTGGGGGTTAAAATCCCACCCAGAGCATATAGAAATATATATAAAAGAAAGCAGGAAAATGTAATTGTCTTTCACAAATAATACAAAAAACTTTCGGTGCCCAAGCAAACCCCCTCCCCCCCAGAGGAAAATTCTAGGTGCGCCACTGGTTAAGAACCCATTTTTAAATTTACCTATTCTAATTGGGAAATGAGCCACAATTTAAATTGAAAAATTGATTTTATTGACGTTTCGAATTCCACCTCGGACGTCGTTATCAAAATACAAAATATTAATAGTTAATTACATAAATGCCACAAAGAAATAGCTTCAGAACAGTTGTTAATTTTAATTTGTATTTTTAGTAAAATTAATTCGCGTAAAGAACGTTAATTTCTTCAGTGGCTTGCTGAAATTGAAAATTAAGAAAACTTGCTTTTGATCTATATTATTTTTACTTTTGTTTTGTTAAATTAATAAAAAAGAATGGTTTACGAGACTTTCTATAATATGTGAGTACAACCCATTTTGTATTTATACATGTTGACATTCATTCTTCCTCGAAATAAGTCGAATTTATGTAGGTGAGGGCGACGCTCATACGCGTGCAACCACGTCACAATAGAAGACGCGTGTAACGGCGGGTTAAAAGAGTATTCAAAGCCATAGAGTCAATTAAAGTGCATTGGGCTTTCTTTTGGTCTTGTGTTAGGTCTGATTTTTGGATTGAAGCGTGCATTTTTGCATTTAGAACTTGTAGTCTATTGAAAAAGGTTAAGGGTGATTCATTTGATAACTGTCGAAGTCTTTGTAGATCATGGATTAAAGAAGTGAGATCTCTACTATCTCCGAAATGAAGGTTTAGTAAATTTTTTATGTCTGTATAAGAACTTGGTTTTCTAGAGTTTATTAATTGAGCTGCTTTACCTCTTAATTTATTTTTAATGTGAATCGTTAATAAGATACGTTGGTCTCCCGAAGCCATTCTAATTGCGCAATCACATGCGTCTAAAAATGTGGGGAGAGAGATTGGGTCTCCTTCGAATTCAGGAATTATGGAAAATATTTCTGAAAGTTTGTAGGGTTCAATTTCAGCTTGGGTTTGTAAACGTGTTTCAGGCATTTTGATAATAATATGTCAGTGGAAGTATAAAAACAAAATATACAAAATACGAAAAGTAAAATATGGTAAAATAAAATAAGGTAAAATATAGTAAAATATGGTAAAATCAAATAGATATGGTAAAAACCATGTAAAATATAGTAAAAATCAAGTAAAATATGGTAAAATCAGGTAAAATAAAGTAAAATATCGGCGAAAATATAATATGAAATCAATTAAATGCGTAAATAAAAATGGTAAAATAATAAAAGTATGTAATAAAAAATATTTCCTTATTAGATAATCAACTTGGCTTGACTTACTGTATAGTCAAGATTAAAATTGAAAAAAAAATAGTTTGATGTATGTACGGTATGCTTGCAAATGTTAAAATATTAAAACGAGATGATTCAATAACTTACATTAACAGAAACATCGAGGACGTCTTGTTTTCTAACGGGATCTGCTACCAGGGGCTTCACCAGGTGTTCCTTCCGTAGTATCCAGTTGAATGAGGACGGCTCTAGGTTCTTTTTCCGTTGAGGGATAAGGATCCGCCGTTGCTAGTTAGTTTCCTTGTTCTATCAACGTTGACAGGATCCTACTGACTGCGCCAAATGGTAAATCACTAACTTCTTAATTCACTTTTTAAAAAAGATTTATTTCACAAATTACACTTATACTTTGTTCTATGATAAATTGAAGTAAATAAAATTATATAATGCAAATATGTTACTAGCGAGAAACTAAAATGACGAGTGATACAATAATGTTAAAGTACTAAATTTATAATCTTCCTACAAACTGTGGTGTCGGCATTTCCCACGAAAGGCCAGCTTTGGTCAGAGGTTGACGTCCATGCATGGTCAGCTATCTCTATGGGAACGCTTGCTGGAAGGATGATGAAATAGGAACTTATATTGCGAAACCAAAGAGTCGGTAACCCTTGAGTGGTTCAAGGTGACTATTTTCACATATAACATATATATATATATATATATATATATATATATATATATATATATATATATATATATATATATATATATATATATATATATATATATATATATATATAGAACTGGATTCGAAATCCGATGTATTTATCGACCGTGCAAGTATATCCTATAACACTATAAAACAGTGTTGAAATTATCGGGAATTGCGGTCTGTGGCTTAGATTGAAACTACATTTAATTCTGTTGAATTCGATATTTCGATGAGTATTTATTAATTTTTCATCTTCATCAGGAACAAACTACAAAATTAACTAACAGTTAGGTACAAACATAATATTACAATGATATAACTTACGAATTGTTGTAGGTATGTTATATAAAGCAATTTAACTTAAAGCTATGCATGTCGTTTCACGAGAACGTCGAGGGCGGCACTGAGTCAGGTATCTTTTCTCACATGTGTTAAGGGTCAAAAGTTCCAATATCGAGCCATCTGTTTAATATTCTGCTATTTTTTGAATTTTAAAACATTGCAGTAAATGTCGCTTAATCTACTTGTGTCTGATTTGTAATTAATTGAACGTTTATTACTGTTTATGTGGTACATCCCGAGGAACAATCTTTTCTTATAATTGTTTTCTGAATCTAAGATCTTGATATCTGACAAATTAAATTGGTGTCCTGTTGTTATGGAATGGTGTGCTGCTGCACAAGTATTTTTGTGTGTTTTACAATCACTTTTGTGCTGCGTTATTCTTTGTTTCAGCCATTGCGATGTTTGTCCTATATACTGCCCATCACATTCGAGACAAGAAAGTTGATAGATGATATGACTCTGATTTAGAAGCGGTGTCTGGTCTTTAAGCTTCGAGAATAAGCTGTAGTTGGATATGCTATTGTATTTCGCTATTTTGATTTTAGGAATTCCGTTCAGCAGCTTGATTATATTGTTGGTTAAGCCATTTATGAAGGGCAACTTTTTGTAAATCACGGGATCTGATGGTCTGTTGTCACGTTGCCCGTCGTATAAGTCTGAGTTATATATCAGTTGCTTAAGAATTTTACTTGGATAGCCGTTGTTCAAGAATATGTTGTAGAGTGTTTTTAAATTCTTTTGTGTGAACAGGTCATTGCTGATGTGTAAAATTCTGTTTTTCATTGCCACAACAGTGTTGTGTTTTTGGCTTTTCGAGTGCTGAGAGAAATAATTTATATATCTTCCAGAGTCAGTTGGTTTCTGATACCAATCCAAAATTATCTTGTTCTCTGTGGTTCTTATCACCTTAGTGTCTAAAAAGGGCACACTTTGTTCTTTCTCCTCCTCAACGGTAAATTGTAGGTGTTTGTGAAATCCATTGAAGAGGTCCAGTGTAGTTTGAATAGAGTCCTCGGGGATCGCACTTATCACATCATCCACATATTTGTATATGAACGGTAACTTGAACGGTAGTCGTGGAATTACTATATTAAATAGATGATCTAAAACTATGGTGGCTAGAATGGGGCTGATAGGAGAGCCCATGGGAGTGCCAAAGATTTGTGAGTAAAAAGTTCCACCGAAAGAAAAGTAAACATTAGAAAAAATAAAATCGATTAGTTTGAAGAAGTTATTCTTACTTAGTGTGGTGTTGGGTTCTATTAAGTGCCAATTTTTTGCTCTAAAATTTCAATAATCAAGTTAAGAGGAATATTCGTGAAAAGCGATACCGCATCTAAGGATATAAGTACATAGGTTTGAGGAATTGTAACATTCTTAATTAGTTCTACAAACGTAAATGTATCTTTCACATTATAATTAGTTTGCTATTCAAAAGTGGCAGTTAGAATGTTTGCCAAGTATTTCGAGATGTTGTATGTAGTGGAGTTGATTGAGCTGATGATAGGGCGAAGAGGAACATTGCTTTTGTGAATTTTTGGTAGACAGTATAACTTTGGAAACATCGAGTTGTAGATCATTAGTTGTTTTGCAGCATTAGCGTCTATCTCACCTATGGATTTCAGGTTCTTAATAATATTGTTGTATTTGGTTTGTATTTTCACCGTTGGATCAGTGTTTAATTTGGTGTACGTGGAAGAATCCTGTAGCATTATCTCAGTTTTATCCATATATTCTGATTTATCCATGGCAACCGTACACCCACCTTTGTCTGATTGCAAAATGTATAGATCTGGATTTGATTTCAAAAACATGCGTGTTTTTTCAAACATCTTGTTGAAGTGGTTTGGTTTGTTTGTTGTAGTGTGGTTCACATAATTAGTTATGATATTGGTTGCTCTAGCTCGTACGACATCCTTTGATTCATCTGGAATATCATCCACTATATTTTCTAAGTCTGCAACAAACCTATCTAGTCTGACATCTTTACCAACACAGGGCACACTAAATTTAGGTCCCAATGATAAGAAATTTGCGACTTCTTCCGGTATGGCTATGCTAGAGATATTTTTAAACCATTTGCTGTTGTATTTAAATACACGGTTGTGTTTTTCGTTATTGCTGTATAGTCGTTCAAATTTGTTGATGTTCGTAAGTTTTATTTTCTCAAATTCAGATCTAAATTTTCTTTTCAGACGATTTTTGTATTCACGTATCATATCAGTTGGAAGAATCTCAGAAAGTTCAGATTTGATGTTACATATAAGTCGATTATATCTCGAGATGTTATTGCAAGTAATTTTTATTTCTAATGATAATGTTTCCTTGTTAGTGCTCGACATAAAACTGTTAATCCTATTAGTCATGCTAAAATGGTTACCTGTTGTCAATAAATAATGTAGATTTTTGGTGCCGTCTTGAACGTGTCGTGGAAACGTGTTTGATGTTCTACACCTCAATAAGAAAATTCTTCTATTGGTGACACTTGCTAGCTTGATGTTGATGCTTGACCATTGCTTCATTAACTTTGTTGTTGTATAGCCATAGGTGTTTGATATTTGTTGATAGAAACCCATCATTTATACAGAACTGGATTCGAAATCCGATGTATTTATCGACCGTGCAAGTATATTCTATAACACTATAAAAAAGTGTTGAAATTATCGGGAATTGCGGTCTGTGGCTTAGATTGAAACTACATTTAATTCTGTTGAATTCGATATTTCGATGAGTATTTATTAATTTTTCATCTTCATCAGGAACAAACTACAAAATTAACTAACAGTTAGGTACAAACATAATATTACAATGATATAACTTACGAATTGTTGTAGGTATGTTATATAAAGCAATTTAACTTAAAGCTATGCATGTCGTTTCACGAGAACGTCGAGGGCGGCACTGAGTCAGGTATCTTTTCTCACATGTGTTAAGGGTCAAAAGTTCCAATATCGAGCCATCTGTTTAATATTCTGCTATTTTTCGAATTTTAAAACATTGCAGTAAATTTCGCTTAATCTACTTGTGTCTGATTTGTAATTAATTGAACGTTTATTACTTTTTATGTGGTACATCTCGAGGAACAATCTTTTCTTATAATTGCTTTCTGAATCTAAGATCTTGATATCTGACAAATTAAATTGGTCTCCTGTTGTTATGGAATGGTGTGCTGCTGCACAAGTATTTTTGTGTGTTTTACAATCAATTTTGTGCTGCGTTATTCTTTGTTTCAGCCATTGCGATGTTTGTCCTATATACTGCCCATCACATTCGAGACAAGAAAGTTGATAGATGATATGACTCTGATTTAGAAGCGGTGTCTGGTCTTTAAGCTTCGAGAATAAGCTGTAGTTGGATATGCTATTGTATTTCGCTATTTTGATTTTAGGAATTCCGTTCAGCAGCTTGATTATATTGTTGGTTAAGCCAATTATGAAGGGCAACTTTTTGTAAATCACGGGATCTGATGGTCTGTTGTCACGTTGCCCGGCGTATAAGTCTGAGTTATATATCAGTTGCTTAAGAATTTTACTTGGATAGCCGTTGTTCAAGAATATGTTGTAGAGTGTTTTTAAATTCTTTTGTGTGAACAGGTCATTGCTGATGTGTAAAATTCTGGTTTTCATTGCCACAACAGTGTTGTGTTTTTGGCTTTTCGAGTGCTGAGAGAAATAATTTATATATCTTCCAGAGTCAGTTGGTTTCTGATACCAATCCAAAATTATCTTGTTCTCTGTGGTTCTTATCACCTTAGCGTCTAAAAAGGGCACACTTTGTTCTTTCTCCTCCTCAACGGTAAATTGTAGGTGTTTGTGAAATCCATTGAAGGGGTCCAGTGTAGTTTGAATAGAGTCCTCGGGGATCGCACTTATCACATCATCCACATATTTGTATATGAACGGTAACTTGAACGGTAGTCGTGGAACTACTATATTAAATAGATGATCTAAAACTATGGTGGCACTTAATAGAACCCAACACCACAGTAAGTAAGAATAACTTCTTCAAACTAATCGATTTTATTTTTTCTAATGTTTACTTTTCTTTCGGTGGAACTTTTTACTCACAAATCTTTGGCACTCCCATGGGCTTTCCTATCAGCCCCATTCTAGCCACCATAGTTTTAGATCATCTATTTAATATAGTAATTCCACGACTACCGTTCAAGTTACCGTTCATATACAAATATGTGGATGATGTGATAAGTGCGATCCCCGAGGACTCTATTCAAACTACACTGGACCTCTTCAATGGATTTCACAAACACCTACAATTTACCGTTGAGGAGGAGAAAGAACAAAGTGTGCCCTTTTTAGACACTAAGGTGATAAGAACCACAGAGAACAAGATAATTTTGGATTGGTGTCAGAAACCAACTGACTCTGGAAGATATATAAATTATTTCTCTCAGCACTCGAAAAGCCAAAAACACCACAACACTGTTGTGACAATGAAAAACAGAATTTTACACATCAGCAATGACCTGTTCACACAAAAGAATTTAAAAACACTCTACAACATATTCTTGAACAACGGCTATCCAAGTAAAATTCTTAAGCAACTGATATATAACTCAGACTTATACGACGGGCAACGTGACAACAGACCATCAGATCCCGTGATTTACAAAAAGTTGCCTTTCATAAATGGCTTAACCAACAATATAATCAAGCTGCTGAACGGAATTCCTAAAATCAAAATAGCGAAATACAATAGCATATCCAACTACAGCTTATTCTCGAAGCTTAAAGACCAGACACCGCTTCTAAATCAGAGTCATATCATCTATCAACTTTCTTGTCTCGAATGTGATGGGCAGTATATAGGACAAACATCGCAATGGCTGAAACAAAGAATAACGCAGCACAAACGTGATTGTAAAACACACAAAAATACTTGTGCAGCAGCACACCATTCCATAACAACAGAACACCAATTTAATTTGTCAGATATCAAGATCTTAGATTCAGAAAGCAATTATAAGAAAAGATTGTTCCTCGAGATGTACCACATAAACAGTAATAAACGTTCAATTAATTACAAATCAGACACAAGTAGATTAAGCAAAATTTACTGCAATGTTTTAAAATTCGAAAAATAGCAGAATATTAAACAGATGGCTCGATATTGGAACTTTTGACCCTTAACACATGTGAGAAAAGATACCTGACTCAGTGCCGCCCTCGACGTTCTCGTGAAACGACATGCATATCTTTAAGTTAAATTGCTTTATATAACATACCTACAACAATTCGTAAGTTATATCATTGTAATATTATGTTTGTACCTAACTGTTAGTTAATTTTGTAGTTTGTTCCTGATGAAGATGAAAAATTAATAAATACTCATCGAAATATCGAATTCAACAGAATTAAATGTAGTTTCAATCTAAGCCACAGACCGCAATTCCCGATAATTTCAACACTGTTTTATAGTGTTATATATATATATATATATATATATATATATATATATATATATATATATATATATATATATATATATATATATATAGTGGTTTGAAGTTTCAGCAATTCGGTCATGTGAAATAAAAGTCTATTTTTTATTTCTCAATATTTTAAAAAAACTCATTTACAACACCAACTCCTGTGATAGAGCTTTGATAAATAATCCTCAACCAGTTATTTACAAAAAAATACCTTACGTAAAAAATTTAACAGACCAAATTGTCCCACTTTTTAAAACATTTCCAAACATCAAATTAGTCAAGTCTAAATTCAAAGTTGTTCTCGAAAACTAAAGCTAATACTCCAAACGGATTAATGAGCAACATAATTTACAAAATAAATTGCATTAAATGTCAAGGTTGCTATATAGGTCAAAGTAAACAGTGGCTTAAGCAACGTGTCACTCAACATAAAAGTGACTGTAATATCAGAAAAAACTGTTGTGCCTTAGTAGAACACCATTTAAAGACGGGACATAAATTTGATTTTAACAATGTAAAAATCTTGGAACAAGTTGACAATTATAAAAAACGACTCTTCCTTGAGATGGTACATATTAACAAAACTCCAGAATCAATTAATTATAAGACTGATACTAACCATTTGAGTAATATCTACTGTAACATTCTAAATAATAAATAACCTTTAAAATATTTTCAAAAAGTGTAAAAGTTCAAACAAATTACTCAATTATTCATCTAATAATTAATCCATCTAAATTTTATTTAATTTCTAAGAATATCAGTCTTATACTAACTCACTATGTACCATCACTTACATTTTATAGATCAATTTAATATACTCTAGTCCCTTTCTAAAATTTTTCTACTATTAATCATACCTTTCCACCTTAAAATTCCGTTAATACTTTCTTTGGTTTACTTTGACCTATTCACTAAAAATTTTAAATAATCAGACAATATTCTATGAAAATAAAATTTATTGCAGTTACCATAACTCCGAAATAATAAATGTCAAAATCAAAATTAAGTCAATGTCCCTTACGATATGTTCAAAAAAAAATCTAAATTAATACTCTTATAGTTGTAAGTAATTAAATATTTTGCTTTTGTTAATTTATAATGTTAATAAATTTACAGTTTTCTCCTGAAGAAGTCACAAAAGTGTGACGAAATATTGAGAAATAACAAATAGACTTTTATTTCACATGACCGAATTGCTGAAACTTCAAACCACTATAACACAGTACGGTCGAAAATATTTGTACAAATATATTATAACGTGACTACTGTAATTACTTATAATTACAATAAAACTAGCGGTTCGTATTTATATACGACTTTATTTATATAACTGTACAGACGAATTTATATTATACACTTTACTTTACAACTTTTAGCTTAAAACTAAACTCTAATAACAGCGCGCTCCGCTTAAATAGCCAATAGGTCCTGTTCTCGAAATGTCTACATATCCCTCGGCCTAATGAATATTCTGGAGATCTTCGCTCACAGCGCCGTCGCTTCTGTGACGTCACGGCTACTGTTATTCCGACGGTTGGAATTCTCCCAAGCCGGGGACTGTTTATTGCGCCGATTTGAAACTCTTTCGTTACACTGCTCCCCTCTTAAGATCTGAGTGTCCCGATCAGCAACTCTAGATGAAGGCCCAGGATGCCGGAATCTACACGACTCTCCAGCTTTGCATACACCCTTCAAGAAGAAGTAACAGTCTATTGTCTTTGAAGGATCCGACATCTTCGAGTTCATGTAACACACAGTAATTCGTACGCCAGTTTCTCTGAAGACCACTTCAAGCATGCTTCTCACAATCTTCCAATCCAGATTTTCTACTGCATGGCATATTTTTGGTAAAGCCAAATCTTTGATGTCATAATTACACACGATTTTCTTCAAATTAGTTAGAGCATGCCATATGTTCTCGTAGCTTGGCGTGTCCGTATAAGACTTCCTGGTCACCATATACAGCAAAGATCGAGGACCATCTTCCAATCGCAATACTCTTCCAATTTTAGGTTGTTGATTTCTTAACTCGTCCAGGCGGCCGAACTTTCTATTGAATACGGACGAGATTCCTTTAGTCATCTCGAGGCCTTGGGCAACACAGTGGGCTAGAGAGACGTTTTCTGGAACACCAAACAGATCTTACTGAACTTCTGTGGTCACGCCGAATCTAGCACTCTTTCTCGCTGCGTAATTTGACATAAATTGATTAAAACTTGGCTGTGCGGCGTCTTTCATCTCCTGTTGGAGGACTCGGGCTTCTTCTGTTTCATTTGAGCCAGTATATGGTGTAAGACGATTTATGTGAATAACTTTTGGTTTACCGTTTGGAAACTTCTTAATTCTGTATATTACGTCATTTATTTTCTTCTTAACTTCATACGGACCTTCCCATTGTCTTTGCAGTTTAGGACACAAGCCGCGACGACGTTGTGGATTATAAAGCCAGATAAGATCACCTACTTCGAAGCTTTCATTCTTGCATCGAGAATCATATTGATCTTTCATTCTGTCACTGGCTATCTGGATGTGTTGTCGGACAAGTTCATGAATGTTGTTCATTCGTAACTTCAGGCGGTCGACGTATTCTTCGCCTGCAACATGTTCCTCGGAAGGTCTGCAGCCAAACTCTAGGTCGCAGGGCAAACGAACTTCACGACCCAACATCAGGCAGGTTGGTGTTTGACCTGTAGTTTCATTTACGGCCGAGCGGTAAGCCATCAGGAATAAATGAATGTGTTGGTCCCAATCTCGCTGATGTTCAGATACAACTTTGGACAAGTGTTTACCCATCGTTCGGTTCATCCTCTCGACCATCCCATTTGATTGATGATGCAGGGGTGTTGTTCTGGTCTTATTGGCACCAATCAATTTACAAACGTTTTGGAAAAGAGCTGACTCAAAGTTTCGCCCTTGGTCGGAGTGGATCTCCAAGGGAACACCAAATCGGCTGAATAATTCTCTAACAAGTACCTCTGCAACGGTAGCAGCTTCTTGATTCGGTAATGCACAGGCCTCGGTCCATTTCGTAAAATAATCCATGGCCATCAGGATGTATTTATTTCCAGCATCGGTTTCTGGAAATGGACCTGCAATGTCGATTGCTACTCTTTCCATAGGACTGCCAACGTTGTACTGTCTCATGGGTGCTCTCTTCTTACCAACTGGACCATTACCGGATGCACACAGTTCACATTTCCGGCACCATCTCCTTAGATCATCTTTACATTTCACCCAATAGAACCGTTCTCGAACCTTTTGCAGAGTCTTCGTAATACCAAAATGTCCACCTGATGTACCGTCATGCAACTGACGCAATACTTCTGACATTTTACTTTTAGGTACAATCAACTGAAGCTTTGATTCTGTACCATCATCGTTCTCACAGGTTCTGTACAGAAGATTATCTTCTAGTACCAGGCAATTCCATTGGCTCCAGTAGGCCTTGACTTCTGGACTACATGCACTAATGTTCTGCCAACTAGGTCTCTCACCTTGCCGCATCCAATCCAATACTCTTTTTATACATGGATCATCTTCTTGGGCGTTTTGTAACTGTTGGGGCTTCCATTGCTCATTAACGACGGTAGTTCGTCTCACAGGGCAAAGCTGTTCATCTGCTTTAAGCCGGTGATTACAACTTTCACCGCATGGCCGTATCGAGGAAGCATCTGTCTTTGCACCAACTCTTCCAGCCCTCTTCATGCGTCTCTTCGGCATCGTGTCACGAATCACCCTCCGTACCATTTCCACCAAACGTTCATCTTTTCTCTTATTGCCTTTTTCCACGGCTATTACTCGATTGTTTCGTGAAGCTTGGCTAGCTGCTTCGTGTTCCAAGGCAATAGCAAGTACTTCATCTAAAACTTTCGGTCTTGCTAGTCGTAAAGCTTTCTGTAGTTCACTATCTTTCAGCCCATTGACGAAGGTGTCTACTGCGATTTCTTCTAAAACGCTGTCTGGCACCTCTGGATAAGCCAACCTCACCACACGAGCCACATCTGCTTCAAATTCTTGCAGATTCTCACTTGCTCGTTGACTTCTACTTCGCAGTTGTGCTTTGTATACTTGTTGTAGATGGGCATCTCCATAGCGTTTTTCTAGACGAGTGAACAAGGTCTGGTAACATTTTTCTTGACCCTTAGGAATTGATCTTAATATATCTGCAGCATCACCTCGCAGAGCAGAAGTCAAGGAAACAGCCTTTTCCTGTTCGGTCCAATGATTGGCGGTCGCAATAGCTTCGAATTGTCTAAGGTATATGGACCAAGAGGACTTTCCATCAAATGGTGGTAATTTGAATCTCATATTATGCGACATTTCGTCTCTCGGTAGTTCATCTTTCACTACAGGATCTAAAGCTACTGCATTAACTGACGGTTGCACTTTATCGGTTATCATGCTCTCTAATTCTTTGATCTTCTCTTCTACGGCCAAAACTACTGCATTAACTGAAGGAAGAACTTTCGTATTCGTTACCATAGTCTCTAGTTGTTTGATCTTCTCTTCTAACATTTCTTTATTGTCGTCTACACTTTTCTGTATCTTATCGAATGTTCTAGAAACTTCTTCAAATTTCTCATTGTTCTGTTTACAAACTTCTTTAAGTTTTTCGTTGTTTTGTCTACAGACCTCTTTAAAAGTTTCATCAATCTTTTGAGAAACACTTTCGAATTTCGATAAGATCGCTTGTTCTGCTGTCTGGAAGTGGAACGTCTTTGGGTCATCTCCATTCTTCTTGAGGACCTCCTCGAGTCGTGCTTTCAGGACTTTCTTGGACCCACTGGCATCTTGCTCGTACTCTTCTAATTGTTCACGGAGCTATTTTAGCGAAAGTTCTTCTAGCAACATCTTTAGTCGGCACACACGTACTTTTCACAATGTCTTTTAAGTCTTTCCGAATACCGAACAATCAACGCACTTTAATTATTCCCGACGAATAAAGTTCGAAAGTCTTTTAAAAGTCTTTCCGAATACCGAACAATTAACGCACTCCGATTATTCCCGACAAATAAAGTTCAAAAGTCTTTTCATTTATTTACACTCCACACCGGACATCAATATAACGTGACCACTGTAATTATTTATAATTACAATAAAACGAGCGGTTCGTATTTATATACGACTTTATTTATATAACTGTACAGACGAATTTATATTATACACTTTACTTTACAACTTTTAGCTTAAAACTAAACTCTAAGCAAGCAAGCAAGCAATTTGATTCAACCCGACCTGTGGGAATGTCCACCCTCTCGAAAGAGTACATTCGGGTGTAACAATTCATTGGGGCGAGGTGTTTTGACACGAGTATAAACAGGGATCACCCCACCTCGCTCCAATGCCCCAGGCCATCCCTTTCCCCCCATAGCACGCTGATGCGCGATGAGGGCACAACTATCGTAGCCAAATGCTCTTCACAATGGAATCCTGGGTAATAAGATTCCATGTGGTACCCTAATCGATTGCAAAAAACTAGGCCAGCGTGAAGCGCTCTATGGCTTTATCGTCTTACTTACTTATCCGCGGTAACTAAAAATTGCTTGCTTGGGCCCCAAGTCATTGTGCCGAGCCCTATTGGGCTCTGCCCAATGACTTGTTGCTCGAGTTTTTATGTGTTTTTTTTGGTTTATTATATTTTTTTTTGGGGGGCTTACGCCTTTTTTATATTTTATATGTTTTTTTGGGGGCTTGCGCCCTTCTATAATTTTCTATAATTGTCTTACCTTGAAGGTGATCGTGGTGTTGGATCTTCGTGTGTAACGCTGTCTTCAGCACTTTTTTTCGAGCTACGAACTGACTACTATCACTTTTCACTTTTATTTTTGTTCACTTTATTCCACTATTTGCTGTTTCGGTCGTTTGTGCTTCCATCGGTGGAACTCATCATACCTTAGCATCTCTCGCAGTATGTGACTTGGGTGGTGCTCCAGTTCCGCGAATTTGACCCTTGCCTTGTCTGTCATAATTTCCGTGACTCTCACCTGTTGGAGTTCTCTGAACAGGAATCTTTCTGCTACGTATCTTGAGACTCTGGCGGCTTCTCTCAAGCTGCTGTTGTGGACCGCTTGAATCTTCTTTTTGTGGGTGTTACATACTTGTCCCCATGCGAGAGGTGCGTATGTTAATACCGGTATTATAATGCTGTTTATCAATCTTAACCTTGTTTTTAGTTTTAATTTGCTTTTTCTGCCTGTAAGTCCTCTTACTGTTGCTCTCGCTATGTTGGCCTTCTGGACTGTGGCTTCTACATGTTTTTGGAAGGTTAATCCTTTGTCCATGATGACTCCTAGGTATTTAGCTTCATTTTTCCACTCGATGGGGGTGTTCTGTACTGACAGCTGTTCCTCTGGTTGTTGTCTTCCTTTTTTGTATAGAGCCGCTTGTGTCTTTTCCGAGTTGATGGCTATCTTCCATTTTATACTCCATTCCTCTATCTCTTGTAGCGCTGTTTGCAGGTTGGTCACTGCTATATCTACGTTTCTGTGTTTGGCCGCTATCGCTGTGTCGTCGGCGTAGAGGCTCATAAGGGTACCTGGTGTTCTCGGTACATCAGCGGTGTATATCGTGTACAGCAGGGGTGACAGGACCGCTCCCTGGGCTACTCCAGCCTCCAGGTTCCCGAGCTCGGACAGGACTTTGTAACAACTAGCTGATGATTTTCTGTTGGAGTGAATGAAAAGGGAGTGGTAAACTCCAACAGAAGTAGTAAAGAAGAAGATCTACTTAATGTAGCCAAAGGACAAAAATGTGTGGCTTCTCCGTTGAAGAAGCTGGAGTAACTAAAATACAACTTTGTAGTAGTATTTGTATGGAAGGATGCCAAGACAAAGAATATCGAATTGATACAGGACTAGAGATGAGAAATCATTAATAGATAGATATAACTTGAATGGCTAGCTAAATATGTATGAGAAGGGCCACTTGACACTCAAGGAAGGATTCGGCCAATTTGCACGGCTATTTTTGGCCAGACAATAGATTAAAGGAAGTGACAATGATGGCTCGAAAAGAAGATATGAAGATAATGTTCAGAAAATAGATAGAGTAAATATAATAATATACTGAAAATAGAATGAATTTTTGGGCGCCAGAAGAAGGATAACTAGGTTAACGCTCTTCCAGGTATTCTACGCTGCTATAGAGTATGTTAAATTTGTAGTACAAGTATGTGAAAAGTTATTAAAGATTATTAAATTATAAAATATACTACTAAAAATAAAGGAGTAATAAGAAAAAAAAAATCACAATAAATGTATATTTATTGAATGTAACTACTAGATCTTTTTAACAATCTCTGAGTTAGGACAAGTAACTAGTGTGTAACTCTAACATGACAGGAAAAAGTGATACTAGTGAAAGTCAATTACAAAATCATCATACAACTATGATCTAAGAATACTCTTTATAAGGTTAGAAAAACTGACTACGGGTACCTCTAATACAGGAAGTACAACTTACAACTAGGTTAGTAGAACCCTCACCAAATAATAATTGTACGTTTATAATACGTACACCTTAATTAAATACTACCTGATACTATATATAACATATAAATACCTCACTGTGAGTGGGACAGGCACAAGCCTTATTGAATAAATAAACCTACGAGTGGATACACAGATCCTTTTCCTAACTCGTGGTTTATAATAGTAATAATAACAAGTGAAACCAAAAACTAATCTGAGGGATTAGAATCCAGAAGTTCATATGAATTTAATAAATTAAAGTTAAAGTTAAATAAAGTTAATAAGTTAAAGTTAAGTAAAGTTAATAAGTTCAAGTTAAATAAAGTTAATAATTACAATTTTGACTAATATGTGAAGTTAATTTTTAAAAATTTAATTAAACATATACTAAAATAATGGAATGAGTTTAAATAATTATACAAAAGTGGAACACAGCCTAAAAATAATCAAGATAAGAGTACCGACTACTATTATCAGGGAAAATATCTGAGCTCAGAAATTTATACCTTTATAGATTGCAGAGTGTTGGGGAACGCTATCAATTAAATATTATGTTGTAAAGAAAAAAAACCTATAAAAAATATAAAGCAGGAAAAATGTGTGTGCAATTGAACTAAAAAAAAATGTACTAAATATCACAAAACCAGTCTGTCTTTAATAAGAGCACAGTAAATGTTCCCAAACAAACCACTCTTTCCTAATCTTGAAGTTGATGTAATGAGCACCCAAGGGTGCTAACTCTCGCTAGCAGCTGTCCTGCTGGAGGTACAGGAGAGGAAGACTGGTAGAAAGCAGCTGAAGGTACTCAAAACTGTTGGAAAGCAGCTGGAGGTACTCAAAAAAAGAAAATGTGGAAATAATCCAGGCTGGTCGCCTATTGATTGTTTCTCTCTGTGTGGTCTGGCCTTGGTGTTGTTGTAGGGTGGCTTTAAGATTTCATGGTAGGTGCTAAAAAAAAACACAGTGTGGTGTTACTACCAATCTACCAATGTCAAAAAAAAGAAGCAAGAGATACGAGGAGGTGTTTTTATTCCTATGGGAATAAGAAGAAATAGGTCATTAAGTCCAAAAACTTGAATGACTAGACAGCTTGACCTTTTATCAGGTTGCTATCAGATGACCTTGGTCAAATAACACAAGTAATTTCCAATTGAAATACAAAATATAATTACTGTGAAGGAATATTTTATTATAATATATACACCGGTATATAGATATATTATACAAGGATGAAATATAGTAAGACTAAGCGATGGATACTTATTTGATCATCGTTCAAAAGATAGGAGTTCTGTAGACTTGAAAGGAATATAAAAAATGGAGTTTAAATTAGCTCTATTTTCCAACTGGAAGCACAAATTAACAACGAATATTGAATTATCTCTAGATGAGTTTGATCCATGAAAATAAAACATAAAAACCATGAAAATAGACTATGTGAAACTTAGTTAGCAAATGTCAAGGACTTCCAAAATGGCTGAATAAAATACTTAATAAAATGTGTATTTACCGGGGTAGAACTCATTGGATATAGTATGCTCTAAAATTCTTCAAATCCACTGCTGCTGGATAACTTCACTATACTTTTATTGTAATATTTAATCAATTTGGAACTGAGAATTAGAGGTGAATAATTGAGTCTAATGACCCCGCACACTACGATTCAGACCGAACACTCGAGAAACAATGGCAATCCAAGGCTCACGTTCACAGCTGAATCCTTCGTACCCCTCTACTAAGCATTGGCTGTCAAAGTGGGGAAACCAATGTTGCCACGTTTTAAATGTGACGTCATCAAGCATTTAAAAATTCTGAGATGGGTTTAAGTTCTATTTGAATAAACATTGAAAGAAAATAATTCTGAAAATAATTAAATAATATTTTGGATAGTTAAATAATATCTTCCCATCAATAATCGATTCTATAAGGGGCGGAACGTCACATTCCCTTTCAACCACCAGAAAAAAAATTTTATTTAAAAAAAATTTTTTTTTTTTTTTTTTTTTTTTTCAAAATATTAAACTAGAGTAGTAGTGCTTAGTGTATCATTCCCCGTTGATTCGCAAGATTACAAATAATCACCACTAATAATCAAGGGAAAGTAGGATGGTCACTGCAGCAAATAACGGAAATTGCAAAATATGACCCGAAGTCCTAGTAAAAGTGCTAAAGATGAGACATAATTTATAATGACAAATAAGTGTCGAATTGGCAGTAAATCCAAAGTTGAACTATCCATGGACATCAGATTTATAAGGAGTATATCCAAGGACGAACAACCAGGCAAAGGTGAGAGCCAATTCATACCATAACGCAAGTACATATACTAAAGTCACCAATGAAATCAATAACTATAATAAGTGAAGAATCAAACACTCAATCCTAAATTGGACTAGCAATGGACACCAGATTCGTAATAGCATATCCAGAGAAGAACAACTAGGAATATTTATAGAATAATTTTCACCAATACCAACTAATATAAATAGTGAACATACCAAAGGAATGCAAACACATTAACCAAAATAAATGTGGAATCAGACACTCAATCCAAAGTCAGACTATCAATGGACAACAGATTCACAAAAGCATATCCAATGAAGAACGACCAGGAAGATTTATGGACCAATTCACATCCATACTAAATCATATAAATAAATTAGGTCTACGTACACCCACATCCGGTAATACGAACCTATACAACCAAATAAACAAAATAAGTGAAGAATCGGACACTTAATCCAAAATCGGACTAGCAATGGACACCAGATTTATAGGAGCATATCCAAAGAAGAACGATCAGGAAGATTTATGGACCAATTCTCACTAATACTAAATAACTAACTAAATTAGCTCTAGATCTACCCTCATCCGGTAATATGAGCCTATCGAAACTAAATAGTAAAAATAAAGGATGAACTTATAAGTTCTATGACTCCATGGTAAATACAAAATATGACGGGAACGAGCTCCCAATCTTTTATAAGACTGTATATTCATGTGAACATACATAGGATTATCCAGGAGATATTCCTGAATCTAAGCAACAATTAATGCCTAAGGAAAGAAGAGGGAATCTACTAAAAAGAAAATCAATAATTTGTCCCAGTGGGTTCATCACTAACATTACGACTCTACGTCTATGGAAAGTCAAGCATCAATATACTATGAACTAAGAGACATAAAATAAGCAAACTAGACTTCCCTATTATCGTGTGAAAATGTGCCTGGAATATTTGGAACAATTGCACAAGAATGGTTAGGAAGTGTTGTACACCATTTCCCAACCAGAAATATTATCATGGATAAACATCTGCCTACTCTGACAAGAAAGACATGGATTACGAAATCGGATAGCAGTGATCAGTTGCTGAACTTCGAACCCACGTATTCACCAACTTTGAGCATTAACAGACTAGTTCATAAGAAGAAATATGAAGGACTCAAGAATTCATTTATAAATCAAAATTCCAAATTCATTCCAGAATCATCCTGTGGAGGAAGTAAGAATCCGAATTAATATAAAGTATTTAAGGTACCTGTGACAAATATCAATAAAGTAACCCAATAACAAATTAACAACCACAACTTCTTTCCAATATGGCAAATCCAATGACATGATATAAAAACAATAAGAAAAAAATAATAGGTATGTAATCAAATATCCAAGATATAACACATAATCTAAGATATGGTAGTGTAACATAGTTCCATCTATATTAAGCAAGAATACTTGTATGAGCCCACACATCCAAATATCTTAATATATAATAATCAACAGCCCTTTTATTCTGAGAGGTTGAGTACAAAACTAAGAGTACAAGTGGAGGTTATTAACTTGGTAATACTACTGGCTGGATTAGTATTTGAGAATATTTGTCGATAATGACTCAAATGCAATCTATAATACAAAAAAAAATAATAATAAACTCATACAAGCGGTATTACACAAGAATTCGGTACCTAATAACTAATACGTGAGAAATCATCAAGCCATGCCGAAGGATAAAAATTGCTATGGTCAGGCATTATCTGGTGATTAACAATTTAAACTAAAATACTATACCATAATAAAACTAATTAAAGGCAAACACAGGAAGATATTAGCTTAAACAACCCTGTTAAGCTAATCTTCTTCCGATGAAGTTGAAGAATCCACATCGTCCATGGTGTTGTCAGGCAGTAAATCCTTTACATGAAATTGACCAATTCGCTTATTAGTCGAATTGTCCTTTAATTCATAAATCAAAGGAGATATTACCCTTGAGACAGTACATGGGACATATTTCTGGCAAAACTTTGCAGAAATGGCATCACCCTTATTGGATTTGACAAAATTGCGCTTTAAGACTCGATCACCAACAAAGAATCGCAGATCTCGTTTCCTCAAATTATAGTGCTGCTGGTTCCTTAGGTAAGAAGTTTTTAACTTCTTCCTAATGTCTGCGAAAATATGAGGTAACGTCTGGAGATCATCTAAGCGATGAAGTTTCTCAGATATTTGAGGAAGATTTTCGGAATTGTCTGAAATTACACCAAAATAATCACCTGATAAAGCCACATTCCTACCAAAATTCAAATATGCTGGAGAGCACTGGGTAACTTCATGGACAGAAGTCCTTATGGCTTGAGCTATGGAATGAATATATTGATCCCAAGCTCTGTGATCAGGGTAAGTATAGGACCTTAGAGCTGTGACAATACTGCGATTTACTCTCTCAGTATGATTTGCTTGTGGATGGTAGGCAGCATTATAAAAGGTCTTTTGAACCTTATATTTAGCTAGAAGATCTTTAAAGGCCTTCGATACAAACTGAGGACCGTTGTCACATGACACAATTTGAGGAACACCATACACCAAAAAGACTTGTTCCTCCAAATATTTTAAAATTGCTGGAGTTGTGGCCTGGCGAAGGGGACAAACTAAAGGAAATTTAGTGAAATAATCCACAACTACCAGGCAATAGGTATTACCCTTGTAACTCCGAGGATAAGGTCCAATGAGATCCATTGAGATCATCTGCCAAGGAAAATTTATGTTCCTGAAGGAACCCATAAGTCCAGCCTGTGGTAGGTTACTTGGTTTACAAGTAGCACAAACCATGCATTTAGAAATGTACCTTTTTATAGACTTCCGCATACCAGGCCAATAATATAATTCGGCAATACGGTGATAAGTCTTATAAAAACCAAAATGACCCGCCGTAACTTCATCATGAAACATATGCAGAATATTTTCCCTATTTGGCGTAGGTACAACTATTTTCCACTCCGACATATTGGATAAGGACTCTATCGGACTTAAGATGTGTTTGTACAGAATATTATTCTCTACCTTAAAATCAGGATATTTTTGTGGGTCTTGAGTGACCCTATCAATCATATTCTGATACCACATATCAGGACTTAAAGAGGACAGATCTAGGACATTAATATCATGGACACGTGAAAGAGCATCTGCGACCACTACCCCGTTTGCCTTTCTATGGACAATCTTATATGAATAGGCAGCCAGTTTGCATATCCATCGAGAAAGCCTCTGTGAAGGGTTTTTCATACTATGAAGCCATACTAAGGAACTATGATCAGTAATTATAGTGAAATTACGACCTTCCAGATAATAACGAAAAGCTTCTAACCCATGGATGATAGCTAAGAGTTCTTTCTCCGTAGTTGAATAGTTTTTCTGGGCCTTGTTCAACTTCTTACTAGTGTACGCTATGGGGTGTTCGGAGCCATCTTTCAACTGAAATAATACGCCTCCAGAAGCTGTATTAGAGCAATCTGTCATTAGATAAAAATGCTCATCAAAATTAGGTGACATCATAACCGGAGCGCTCGTTAAAGCATCTTTAACGCGCCTAAAAGCTTCGTCAGCCTCAGGAGTCCAAGTAATGGTCTGTCCCTTTTTCCTGTTCTTCAAAAGATCAGTAAGAGGTGACAACAAAGTAGAGTAGGACGGTACAAATCGCCGATAATAGCCACACATTCCCAATATCCTACGGACTTGGGTGGTGGTCTTTGGTATAGGAAAATTTTTGATAGCAACTATTTTCTCAGGATCAGTCCTCAGCCCCTGGTTATCCACAACATAACCCAAGAACTTAAGACTAGGGCGACAAAACTGACATTTATCCAGATTGACCGTTAGATTAGCTTCCTTAAGACGTAAAAATAACTTATCTAAAATTTCCATATGAAGGGAAAAATCAGGAGTGACAACCAAAATATCGTCTAAATAATAGAAAACATAGGGCTCTAACGGTGGACCAATGACTAAATCCATCAGACGACACATTGTCTGAGGAGCAGAAACAAGACCGAAAGGCATGGTGACAAACTGGAATAATCCTTTACCACTGACAGCAAAAGCAGTATACTTCTTGCTCTCTTCACTCAGTGGGATCTGTAGGAAGGCCTTAGACAAATCAATAGAAGAGATGTATTTGGCATTCTGAAGTTTGCTCAAAATCACATCTATTCTGGGGATAGGATAAGCATCCCTGTTAGTTGTGATACTGTTTAGTTTTCGACCGTCAAAGCAGATCCTGAAGGATCCATCCTTCTTCTTCGTTAACCAGAGCGGAGAACAGTAGGACGATGTTGAAGGTTCTATGATATTTAAAGCAAGCATCGAATCTACTTCCTTTTCTAAATCTGCCTGCCAGGCTTGAGGTATGGGGTACTGATATAATCTGAAAGGAGTGGGATTTCCCACTTCGATAGTGTGAGAGATTAACGACGTACGACCTAGTTTGTCTTTTGAAGAAAGAGTAGTAAATTTAGAGATCATACTCTCTAATTGCCTTTGTTCAGAGCTTGATAAACTAGCAAAATCGTGAATAGCACTAAGGGTAGATAAATTAAATTCAGATATGGAAAAAGAAAAATCAGAACAACTTAAGGTACTATTGAAAGCATTGAAAAAGTCCATACCTAAAATTATAGAATTCTGCACGGAAGGAATAACATAAAATGTAATTTCCCTACATAAATCTGCCACTGTGATTTTAATTTGGAGTTTGCCCGTAATGGACTGAACTGTACCATCTGCAGTAGATACTTGCAAAGATGAAATGGGCATAATGGGAATACTAGAATTTTTCAATAAATTTAACGAATGTGCCCCTATCAATGAAATATTAGAGCCACTATCTAACAAAGCTAAACACGATTGTCCTAAAATTTGAATAGGAAGATATGGCCTATTATCATTTTGTTTCCTAACTAATAACGAATTAATATCTAGATCTAAAGTATTTGGTTGTCTACAACCGTTATATGGAACTAACCCAGACGTATCATCATCATTAACAAAACTAGAATCTAATATAGATAATGGAACCACATTACTATCACAATTATTATTGTTACGTTGAACACTACCAATCAAAGAAGCGTTTGTAAATGACCATCTGTGATCATTTGAATCAAGCGAATCTAACGTATTATCTATAGAAATAAATTTCTGGTTTAATTTTGTTTTGTGGTGTGTGCTGCTTTCTTGAACGACACCCCTTTCCCTTTTCGTGAAGATGGGTTTGGGTTGCTGGATGTGCTTGGTCCAGCAGTTTCGTTTGACGATGGGGTTTGATTCCCTGATTGGATGTTGGACGGAGAAACGTTCAGGGGACGGACCTCCGACGTGTCGTTTCCCACGTTGGGCGCCAATGTAACAACTAGCTGATGATTTTCTGTTGGAGTGAATGAAAAGGGAGTGGTAAACTCCCGACCTCCCACGTTGGGCGCCAATGTAACAACTAGCTGATGATTTTCTGTTGGAGTGAATGAAAAGGGAGTGGTAAACTCCAACAGAAGTAGTAAAGAAGAAGATCTACTTAATGTAGCCAAAGGACAAAAATGTGTGGCTTCTCCGTTGAAGAAGCTGGAGTAACTAAAATACAACTTTGTAGTAGTATTTGTATGGAAGGATGCCAAGACAAAGAATATCGAATTGATACAGGACTAGAGATGAGAAATCATTAATAGATAGATATAACTTGAATGGCTAGCTAAATATGTATGAGAAGGGCCACTTGACACTCAAGGAAGGATTCGGCCAATTTGCACGGCTATTTTTGGCCAGACAATAGATTAAAGGAAGTGACAATGATGGCTCGAAAAGAAGATATGAAGATAATGTTCAGAAAATAGATAGAGTAAATATAATAATATACTGAAAATAGAATGAATTTTTGGGCGCCAGAAGAAGGATAACTAGGTTAACGCTCTTCCAGGTATTCTACGCTGCTATAGAGTATGTTAAATTTGTAGTACAAGTATGTGAAAAGTTATTAAAGATTATTAAATTATAAAATATACTACTAAAAATAAAGGAGTAATAAGAAAAAAAAATCACAATAAATGTATATTTATTGAATGTAACTACTAGATCTTTTTAACAATCTCTGAGTTAGGACAAGTAACTAGTGTGTAACTCTAACATGACAGGAAAAAGTGATACTAGTGAAAGTCAATTACAAAATCATCATACAACTATGATCTAAGAATACTCTTTATAAGGTTAGAAAAACTGACTACGGGTACCTCTAATACAGGAAGTACAACTTACAACTAGGTTAGTAGAACCCTCACCAAATAATAATTGTACGTTTATAATACGTACACCTTAATTAAATACTACCTGATACTATATATAACATATAAATACCTCACTGTGAGTGGGACAGGCACAAGCCTTATTGAATAAATAAACCTACGAGTGGATACACAGATCCTTTTCCTAACTCGTGGTTTATAATAGTAATAATAACAAGTGAAACCAAAAACTAATCTGAGGGATTAGAATCCAGAAGTTCATATGAATTTAATAAATTAAAGTTAAAGTTAAATAAAGTTAATAAGTTAAAGTTAAGTAAAGTTAATAAGTTCAAGTTAAATAAAGTTAATAATTACAATTTTGACTAATATGTGAAGTTAATTTTTAAAAATTTAATTAAACATATACTAAAATAATGGAATGAGTTTAAATAATTATACAAAAGTGGAACACAGCCTAAAAATAATCAAGATAAGAGTACCGACTACTATTATCAGGGAAAATATCTGAGCTCAGAAATTTATACCTTTATAGATTGCAGAGTGTTGGGGAACGCTATCAATTAAATATTATGTTGTAAAGAAAAAAAACCTATAAAAAATATAAAGCAGGAAAAATGTGTGTGCAATTGAACTAAAAAAAAAATGTACTAAATATCACAAAACCAGTCTGTCTTTAATAAGAGCACAGTAAATGTTCCCAAACAAACCACTCTTTCCTAATCTTGAAGTTGATGTAATGAGCACCCAAGGGTGCTAACTCTCGCTAGCAGCTGTCCTGCTGGAGGTACAGGAGAGGAAGACTGGTAGAAAGCAGCTGAAGGTACTCAAAACTGTTGGAAAGCAGCTGGAGGTACTCAAAAAAAGAAAATGTGGAAATAATCCAGGCTGGTCGCCTATTGATTGTTTCTCTCTGTGTGGTCTGGCCTTGGTGTTGTTGTAGGGTGGCTTTAAGATTTCATGGTAGGTGCTAAAAAAAAACACAGTGTGGTGTTACTACCAATCTACCAATGTCAAAAAAAAGAAGCAAGAGATACGAGGAGGTGTTTTTATTCCTATGGGAATAAGAAGAAATAGGTCATTAAGTCCAAAAACTTGAATGACTAGACAGCTTGACCTTTTATCAGGTTGCTATCAGATGACCTTGGTCAAATAACACAAGTAATTTCCAATTGAAATACAAAATATAATTACTGTGAAGGAATATTTTATTATAATATATACACCGGTATATAGATATATTATACAAGGATGAAATATAGTAAGACTAAGCGATGGATACTTATTTGATCATCGTTCAAAAGATAGGAGTTCTGTAGACTTGAAAGGAATATAAAAAATGGAGTTTAAATTAGCTCTATTTTCCAACTGGAAGCACAAATTAACAACGAATATTGAATTATCTCTAGATGAGTTTGATCCATGAAAATAAAACATAAAAACCATGAAAATAGACTATGTGAAACTTAGTTAGCAAATGTCAAGGACTTCCAAAATGGCTGAATAAAATACTTAATAAAATGTGTATTTACCGGGGTAGAACTCATTGGATATAGTATGCTCTAAAATTCTTCAAATCCACTGCTGCTGGATAACTTCACTATACTTTTATTGTAATATTTAATCAATTTGGAACTGAGAATTAGAGGTGAATAATTGAGTCTAATGACCCCGCACACTACGATTCAGACCGAACACTCGAGAAACAATGGCAATCCAAGGCTCACGTTCACAGCTGAATCCTTCGTACCCCTCTACTAAGCATTGGCTGTCAAAGTGGGGAAACCAATGTTGCCACGTTTTAAATGTGACGTCATCAAGCATTTAAAAATTCTGAGATGGGTTTAAGTTCTATTTGAATAAACATTGAAAGAAAATAATTCTGAAAATAATTAAATAATATTTTGGATAGTTAAATAATATCTTCCCATCAATAATCGATTCTATAAGGGGCGGAACGTCACAACTTGTCCTATCCGAACCCTGAAACTCCGGCCGCCCAAGTACGACGAGATTAGCCTTGTCATCTCTCCGCTGTACCCGTAACCCCGCATTTTGTATAAAAGCCCCTTATGCCATACTCTGTCGAACGCTTTGCTTACGTCCAGGAACGCTGCTCCAGTATACTGCTTGTCGTTGAATCCAGCTGCTATGTACTCGGTTAGTCTGAGTACTTGTAGCTCGCTGGAGTGCTCTGCTCTGAATCCGAATTGAGCTTCTGGGATAATGTTTAATCTATTTGTTTCCGCTTGCAGTCTGCTAAGAATGATTCTTTCCACTATCTTGCTGATCGCTGGAAGTAAGCTGATTGGCCTGTAGTTCTGCGGGAATGTGTGGTTCTTGCCAGGTTTTGGGATCATAATGACATGGGCCTCTTTCCATCTGTTCGGGAATATCTTATATCTTAGTATTGCGTTCACTATGTTTGTGAAGTACACTATAGCTTTTCTGGGCAAATACTTTAGGGCTCTGTTTGTTATTTCGTCTGGACCAGGCGCTTTTCTCGGTGAACTGTTTTTGATGTGTTCGTTGATTTCTTCCGGCGATGTTGGGGGAATGATGTCCTCTGGGTCTTCTGGTCCTTCTTCTTGTTCTTCGACTTCTTTCAGGAAGTCGTCGTCTTTGTCTTGATGGAAGTTTAGGTCGCATTCTCTTTCGAGAGTATTCCTCATCGCCTCTACTTTTTCCTCTATGGTGTATACCATGCCGTATCTTCCATGTAATGGGGGGATGGGTTCTCTGTCGCTTCTCAACATTTTCTTGAGCTTCCAAACGTTTTTCATGTTTGAGTCTAGTTCTTCCATCTCTTGTACAAAGTTGTCCCATTTTTCGCTACGGTGGAGTTGTAGGGCCGTTTTGACCTCTCTGTTTAATGTATTTGCCCAGGTTTTGTCTACTCGGTTTCTTGTTCTTCTGGCTATTTGTTTTGCTCTATTTTTTTCCCTTATCAAATCTTGAGTTTCTTGTGGTATGTCTTTGAACCTTTCCATGCGGATCTTGACTTCTTCCTCTGTTGTGCTGTTTCTGATTGCCTCTTGGATGATGTTTTCGAGCTCTAGGACTTTTACTTCTATTTCTTCAGGGTTATTTATAACTGGCACTATATTTATTCCTTCACTCACTAATCTTTTATAGTTCGTCCACTTTATTTTCTTTTTTGTTCTTTTCGGTGGGTTTGTCTCTTCCCATGTTCCAATTTCTAGTAGAATGGGGTTGTGATCTGTTGATCCTTCATCCAGCGTGATTAGTTCTGATTGTAGTCCTAGGTTTTTGGCCACAACTATGTCGATATGGGTGGGAAGTCCATTTCCTGGGAAGTGTGTTGGTTCTTCTGGGCCCATTGCCACTGTATCTTCGTTATTTTCTATGTAGCTATTTAGTAGTCTTCCATTTCTGTTCATAGCTCTATCGTTCCAGTTGGGGGATCTTGCATTCAGGTCTCCTATTATGATGGATGTTTCAGCGATGTTTAGGAACGCATCTAGGTCATCGTCCATTAATGGGTCTTGCGGTCTTACGTAGGCTGATGTTATTCTGACTGCTCCTTGCCTCATTTTCACTTCTACTGTTGTTGCCTCCATGTTAACTAGTGGTGGAGTCGTGAAACTGGTGTGTGTGATTTCCTTAACTAGGATGGCTGTTCCTCCTGATCTTCTAGTGAGGTCGTTCCTATATACATCGTACCCAGGAAACTTTAGGTTGAAGTTGTTTGTTAGCTTGGTCTCCTGAATTGCTACGATGTCCATCTCATATCTATTGGCGATTTCATCCATGATGTTTTGGTTTGTTGATATACCGCCCGGATTCCAGGCCTATCCTCAAATATCCCCTGTCTGTCAGCATTACTTCTGTGTCTCCCTGGTGCCTAGTATAACTTCTTTGACTACCCTAGTCACTATTCTGACTATGTAGTCTTCATCAGGGATCGCTGCTTGGTGTTGTTTATTCTGCGTGGCCTGGGCGTAGGAGATGCCGGTAGCTTGTGGTCGTCTTGCTTGTGATTGTTGTTGTGGCCTCCTTGGTGGGGGTCTTCCCCATGTAGGGCATCTAGGGCATCCTCTGTAGCTGGCTGGATGGCTGCCTTTGCAGTTGGCACATATAGCTTGAACATCTCTGGCCCGTTTGCACATATTTGTGGGGTGATCCTCTCCGCATTTGACGCACCTGGGATCCTTGTGGCACGCGTTCTGGGTGGTGGTATCCCTGGCAGTTGAAACACTGCGTTGGTCCTGTCGCTTTTCGAAGATCCTCTACCACGACCTTCATGTGGCACAGGTTGGTTATGCGCCTCGCCGCCTCGACGTCCTCCTGATTCAGAGTAATGACGAACATAGGTAGCTGTCTTCTTGGGCCGGCTCTTGTTGACATATTTTTGGCTGCTTGGCAGTCAATGTTATATTGTTCTGCGATGTCATTCTTGATGTCTTCCTCTTTGGTGTTCGTGGGTAGCCCTCTTATTACCATTTTAGGCTTTACTTCTTCCTCGAATGGGAAGGCTATCCACTGTAGTCTCTTATCTTTTAGGGTCTTCGCATATTCCTCGATAATGTGGGTCATCTTGCGGTAATCTTCCGGGCTTTTCGCCTGGATGAGGGTTTCCCTTCCGCTTCTGGAGATCTTGTTTACCGTGATCAGGCTATACTGAGGATGGCCCCTGTCTCGCTCACGCTCTGTAATTTAATTACAGGCGGCTTTCGTTGACGGGTTACCTGTTGTTCAGGCAACGCGGCAGCTTCTTCATCCTGGTTTGTCACCATTTGCTCCGACTCTAAATCAATGGGACGCCGTGCGGCAGGCGCATCTCCACCCGTGCTTGTGGATGGGTGGATTGGCGGGGCTAATCCTCGGGGCAGGTTGAAAGATTCTTCTGCTGGGGGTGAAGCAGCCCTCATGGCGTTGTCCGCTTGGAGTTCCCATGCCGACGACTCGTCTTCAGATCGGTGTCTGAAAATTATTAATTGTTAAGGAAAATTATTAATATCCATAAAATGAATTCTTCAAAGACTGCATAATATATTATGCAGTCTGGGAAGAATTCATTTTATGGATATTAATAATTTTCCTCTTATTTATATGTACTAATGTTAGCAAGTTTCTAGATTTATCTGGTGAGTTATATTTTTACATAATCTTTGTTTCCACTTTATCAGTTACTTTTTAGCTCTTGAAAATGAATGTAAACACATTCGAAAGCTCGAGTTATAAAAAATAGTATTCTAACAGCCCCTTTTTATTGACTCCAACCCATCGAATCTCGAAAAGTGTTATATATATATATATATATATATATATATATATATATATATATATATATATATATATATAACTTCCACATTTCCTTTGTACATTCTGATATAGCTTTCATTCATCGTCAAACATATTCATCTAACTTGAACCTCTCCCACCTTCCAATATTTTGGATCAATATGAAGCGTCTCTGCTCAAAAAATATACCTTCTTTCTAAACAATTCTTTATCTCACCTCCAAACAAAATTAAATAATCTAGGATCCACTCCTTTCAGTCGTCTACCATTTCACGATAAATGGATAAAAAATCTCACTAACATCCAAATCCCTAGAAATGTCTTAAAACTTCTCTCTCTCGGACCTAAGTTCGGACGCAATTCCGTATGCAATTTCGTAACCGACATAGAAAACATACTTTCACATTCGGAAGCCAATGAACTCCTCGAATTAAGATCATCTGCCAATAATATTCTCACCAACTATTCACATAAACCTCCCTATGCCAGCTCAGATTTAGACGACGTCTATAAGCAAACATCCACATTATTCAAAGAACACCCTGACCTGATGGTATTAACCAGTGACAAAGGTAATGCCACAGTACTAATGATGAGACAGCAATACTTAAACCTGAGCCAACAACTTTTAGATGATAGTAAATACTATCAGCCGCTTCTTCGCAATCCCACCTCAACCTACACAAATAAAATTAACAAATACGTCACTGAACTAAAAAATAAAAAAATCATCGACGAAAAACAAGCCAAATCCCTCCATAATTATAATGGCAATGCCCCCAGGTTCTATTGTCTTCCTAAAATCCATAAGCCCCAATTGAGTATGCGTCCGATATTATCGTCAATAAACGCTCCCAACACTAATCTAGCCAAATTCTTAACGGACATTCTTTCACAAGCATACAACTACAAAAACGATTTCAACATAGTAGACTCTTTCCAGTTCAGTGAATTCATCAATAATTATCAGCTACCAAGAGAATATGTTTCAGTAAGCTTCGACGTAGTATCTCTGTTTTCTAATCTCCCACTCTCTAGCGTTGTCACGTCACTCCGGAACCATTTGAATGAAATCCAACCACACAGTCCAGTATCGTGGGAAACATTCTCAGAATTATTAAAACTGACGTTTGACACAAATTATCTAATATTTAATGACAAATTCTATCGTCAAATTTTTGGAACTCCCATGGGATCGTCCATTTCCCCCATTTTAGTTAATTTCGTACTCGACGACCTTATCAAAGAGAGTATCAGTAAGTTAGATTTCCAGGTTCCCTTTGTAAAGCGTTATGTCGACGACTTGATCCTAGCAACACCACCGGATAAGATTTTGAGCACCCTATCAGTCTTTAATAGCGTGGATCCTCACCTTCAATTTACATGTGAATTGGAGATTGATAATAGCATACCGTTTCTGGATATGCGAATCATACGTACACAGGATAACACATTGGGCACCACCTGGTACAGGAAAGAAATGGCGAGAAACCGTTTCTTAAATTACCATTCTACTCACCCAATGAGATACAAACATAACCTTGTACAAGCTCTTAGCCTTAGAGTACATACGTTGACCCATACGCGGTACAAAAGGGAATCTTTGGATTTAATCAAATCCATTATCATTGATAACTCTTACCCCATATCCATCATCAACAGATATCTTTTCTCTAATAGCTACGGCCACTCTATGTCGGAAGCACCTAACGGTGCCATACTAGCCTCCATATCCAATAGTATACAAACGAACAATTCCCCGACGACCAATTCCCCGTCAACCTCAGAAAGAGCCACAAAATATGCTTCTCTTCCCTATTTCCCACAAATTACGAACTAGCTTACTAAACTATTCAAAAATTTACCCGTCAAAATAGCTCTAAAAAATACCAAAACCGTCGGAAAATTATTCTCTAAGTCCAAAACTCCACTAAGCCCGTTAGAGCACACGAATGTGGTCTATCACATACCCTGTTCGGAATGCAACTCCTGCTACATAGGCCAGACCAGCCGCTCGCTTCTAGGTCGTATAACTTCAGATAAAAGTGACATTAGACTTTCCAAACCCTCTTGCGCCCTTGCACAACACGCCATTTCCACCAAACATCACATTGACTTCACAAATATCAAAATACTGGCTAAACAAAATAACTATCAGAAACGCTCCTTCATTGAAATGTGTGAGATCCTCAAGAACCCATCTACACTAAATAAAAGAACCGACATCGATAATTTGAGCCAGGTTTATCACTCTCTCATCTTACACAGTAAATAATCAATAATTCTTTCTTTTTTTTATATTCAAAATGTGGCTATTTCCATTAAATTTTTTTTTAACCCCACGTTTATTACAATCTATCTATACAATCTAAACCTAAATGTTTAGGTAGATAAGAGACAATAAGTAATAGGACTGACAATAATTAGGAATGACATGTAGGGAGGCATCCAGTGATGCACCCCTTTTTTAAAACTTAGCCTACAACACTGACTATTTCTGACATAAACTTATACACATTAATTTAGTACCTATTGTTCACTTAACTCTAACGGAACTTTTCGTTTTAACATACGAACAGTACGCAGTTTATTCACTAAATTTTTTGCTAACACGTTTGGATGCACTTTAAGTTTCTCTGTATGTTTTTTCGCGCACTTTTTGATGTCATCTTTGACGTATGGTAGTCCGGCGTCCCGATGGATGGCTTCATTGGTTATGAACCATGGAACTCCTAGTATTGATCTCAATATTTTGGACTGAAATCTTTGTATGATTTCAATGTTGGAATGTGCAGAGGTTCCCCATAATTCTATCCCATAAGTCCACACTGGTTTTAGGATGGATTTGTAGATTAATATTTTATTTTTAGTTGATAGTTTTGATTTTTTGCCCAACAGCCAATATATGGTTCTTCACTTATGACCCAGTTGTTTTCGCTTAGTAAATATATGCTTCCTCCAGTTGAATCTTCTGTCCAAGTACATACCTAGATATTTGACTTCATCCCCTTGTGGGATTCCTTTACCGTTTAAGTATACAGCCGGACATGTTTCCCTACGTGTGGTAAATGTTAGTTGTAGCGATTTGTTTTCATTAATTTTGACTCTCCAATTTGTCATCCATTGTTGAATTTTATTTAGATTATTTTGTAAGATTTCTGAGGCTATTTTGGGATTTTTGTTCGATGATAGTATTGCCGTATCATCCGCAAATGTGGCTGTAGTGATATGGGTATCTGTCGGTAAGTCAGCAGTGAATATAAGGTATAATATAGGTCCTAGTACACTTCCTTGGGGCATCCCAGCGAGAATTTGTTGTATGTTTGTGTATTCATTCTCATACTTTACCTGGAAGTTTCTGTTGGTGATATATGACTTTAAGAGTATATAGTAATTTGTAGGTAAATTCTGTTTTAGTTTACATAATAGGCCTTTATGCCAGACTTTATCAAATGCCTGACTTACGTCCAGAAATACCGCCGAGCAGTACCTATTATTTTCAAAGTCCTCGTTGATTCTCTCTACAATTCTATGTACCTGTTGTATTGTTGAATGTTGTTTTATAAACCCAAATTGGTGTGGTGGTATTAGTTTTTTGTTTTCTAGTATAGGCATTAGCTTAGTAAGTGTCAGCTTTTCAAAAACTTTGGATACCACTGGAAGAAGACTAATAGGACGGTAGGACTGTACACTTTCTGGTTCTTTTCCTGGCTTTAGTATCATTGTTATTTGTGCTAGTTTCCATTGTGATGGGAAATGACCTAGTCTCATTATAGAGTTAAATAACTGTGTCAGAAATTGGAAGCCTTTCTCTGGGAGTTGCTGAAGAGTTTTTCCTGTAATCAGGTCGTATCTTGGAGCCTTTTTTGGACCGATGTTGTGTTGTATAAAATTTTTTACCTCATTTTTTGTAAATCTTTTTTCAGGAAGTTCTAGTTGATAAGGTTTTGTGAGTATCGAAATAATTTCTTCTTCAGTTTGTAGTGAGTAATTTCCCTCATTTGGTGTAAAGACTTTTTTAAGGTGTGTCGCAAATGTTTCGGCCTTTTCTAGAGGACTTCTCGCCCATTTTCCTGTTTGTGTTCTTAGTGGTTGAACTGTATAGTTCTGCCTTCGTAGAGTCCTTGTAGCCTTCCATAATGAGTAGTCAGTGGCTTGAGTTGCATCTAGTTTTTGTAGGTATTCCTGAAAGCTTGCATTTTTTCTGCTATTATCAATTTTTTTAGGTCTTTTTGTGCTTTATTGAGGTTTGTTTTACATTGAGGTGATCTTGATAATTGCCATTGTTTTCTGAGTCTTCTTTTCTCAATTATTTTTTCTTGTATTGTATTGGAACAGTGTTTGTTCATATGTCGATTTGTAGGTAATGGTGTTGAGTTCCATGCTGCTTCCTGTAAAACTGTGTTAAAATGTTCTACTGCTTGTTCGATTTGTTTATCGGTCTTTAGTGGGATGTCTAAATTGATTTGATTATTTACTTGATATCTAAAATAACTCCAATTTGTTTTGTTGTTGTGTAATATACAGCTCCTTTCTATTTTTTTATGTTTTTGCTTACAGTTATGATAACAGGTAAATGGTCAGAGGATAAATCGTAACAAGACTTTGGTTTAAAGTATTTTTCATTTATTCCTCTCACTATAGCAAAATCGGGGAGATCTGGGATTTTCGCAGGGTCTGTAGGCCAGTATGTTGGCTCCCTTGTGGTTACTATGTTCAGATTATCTATTTGTATTTCTTTTTGTAGTTCACGGCCTTTGGTATTAATAAGTCTAGATCCCCACATTAGATGTTTTGAATTGTAGTCTCCGCCACAAATAAACCTAGGTCCAAGTGTATCAAAAAAGGTTTTAAATTCTGGTTGTTTAATTGAATGTTTTGGTGGACAATATATAGCTGAAAAAGTTATAGGTCCTGTCCAGTCTTCTACAACCATATTTGTGGCCTGAATATGTGCTTTTTGATAGTGAGTTGTCTGGTAATGTTTGATGTTGTTTCTTATAATGATTGCTGTCCCACCATGTGCAGTTCCATCTGGATGTGTTGTGTGATATATTTTATAGTTGTGAAATTTTATGAAACTTTTTTTCGTGAAGTGTGTTTCTGAAATCAGTTTTATGTCTAATTGGTGATTAACTATAAATGCATACAACTCATGTTTGTGTTGTGTCAAGCCATTAGCATTCCATATGAAAAATTTTAGTGTATTAGCCATTAGTTCATTTTTGAGACAAGTGTTGTTAATAAGTTTAGCATGGTGCTCATTTGTTCCATAAGCCCTTTCATCATATTCTTTAACTCCTGCATGTCATTTGCCTGAGTGACCATTGTAATATCTTGTTGGTTGGTATTTACCATTTGAGCATATGTAGGTCTTTGTGTTGTACTTATATTTGTTGTAGCCACTGGTAGCTGTTGGTTTTGTAGTTGATTCGGTGACTCTTTCTTTATTAAGGTTGGAAATCTTGCTTCTTGCAGTTGTTTATATACACTGCATCCTCTGTAATTCGCTGGGTGGTTATTACCGCAAAGTACACACTTTACTAGATCAGATCTAATTTTGTTAGGCAATCAGCTGTTTTGTGATTTAGAGCACATTTTACACACCTGTATTGATGATAGCAGAAATTTTTTGTGTGACCATATCTTTGACATCTGGTACATTGTACTAATTCTCTTTTTAGCCTTGGGGCTTCGACATCAATTTTTGCGTTGAGTAAATATTCCATCTTATAAATTTCTTTATTATTTTCTTGCATTTTTAAGTCCACAAAAAATAGTGGTAGGGGTTTTTTTTTTGTAATTCTTTGTAGTATATTCGTTATTTGTAGAACTATATGTCCTTGGCTCTCTATTTCTTTTTTGATTTCTTGTATATTCACTGTAGGATGAAGATGGCGAATCACTACTCTAAAGGGTTTGTCTTGCTTCTTACGATATGTATTATATTCGGTTTTTTTCTCATCAAGTGCTTTTATTATACTGTCGTATATTTCAATTGTTTGGGTCTGTACCTTGACTTGTTCTTCATTCAACACTCTGATTAAATGTTTATCTTTGGCTATAGTGTTTAGTAGTTCGTTTAATGGTTGGATGTTTTTAACACCGGCAATAAATATTGGTGGGGGCTTCTCTTCCTGTTTTTTTCCCTCTTCAGTATCTGCTTCTTGTGCCTCTTCATTAATTAATATATTAAATTTATTTGCTGTCGGCGTGTTGAGCCAGTAGTTATCTATTTTGGTTTGTTTAAGTTTGGAATGTTGTTCCGGACTGGTTCTCCCACGTTTTTTATTTGGAACTATTTGCCATTCTTCATCATTTGCTTTGGATGTGGTTGGGGGTTGATATTGTGGTAATGTACTTTGGACTGAATACTGGTATTGAGGTTGATATAACTGCATTGGCTGGATTGGAGCGAAATTTTGCTGAATTTGTGATGCAGGATGTGGTCCCATTTGCATTTGTTGTGGAAAATATTCTAGTTGTTGAACTGTTAAGTTTTGGTCGCTGAGGTTCATTTGGCTAGATGTTGGACATTGAGAGTATGGAAATGGATACTGATTATATCCGTTCGACATTTTGATTTAAATATTAATATTAGTATAAGGTGTTACCTTGATTGGGTTTTGCTCGGATATACGATTTGCTGTAAATTGTTGTTTTCGTTTTTATACTCTTAAATCAGGTTAGAAAAACTTATTTCTTGGGTGTAGTTATGGATAATGTATTTTCTAAACTTTTAAATTTTCTATTTTATTTCGATGGAAGAAGATTATGGATCTCGGAAGATTCGATGGAATAAGTTATAATGTAATATAGTTAACAATACCACTATATACCCTTGACAAATGTTTATTTTTTAAAGTTAATAGGTAATTGTTTGATGAGCCTTTCGATAGGTTAGGTTTATTATTAAATTTTATTTTTTTATTTTGATAAATAATCGGTATTGCTTCTCTCTCTCTCTCTCTCTCTCTCTCTCTCTCTCTCTCCTCAGCGCATCCTTTTCTGTTTTATTCTTTCGAAATTTGCTATACAAGTATTTTCCATTGCTCTCTGTTTCTCGCTCTCTGTTTGACTTCTCTCCATCTCAACGCCAATTCTTTCATGATCTCTTGTTACAGTTCTTCTCCAGCTATTATCAGGTCTTCCTCTTCTTCTTCTTTCGTCTGGTTGGTATTCGAGTGCTTGTTTGGTTATATTATTTCGATCCTTCCTCAGAGTATGTATAATCAATCCATTTTCATTTCCTTCTTTTAATCGTGACTGTTATTTTCTCTTGTTTTGTTCTTCTCCGTAGATCTATGTTTTTTATTTTCTGGCCAGTATATTTTTAGGATTTTCCTCAACTATTTATTTATAAAGGTTTGTAATTTTTTGCTAGTTGTCTCTTCCTCTCTCTAAGATTCTGCGCCATACAACAATATAGTCTTAAAACAGCTGTTAAAGATTTTGATTTTGGTTAATTCTGATATATCGCGTGTGTTCCAGATTTTCCTTAATGTATTATATGATTATATAATGAGTGCATATTGTGCCTTTACTATCCTTTTTTCTACATCTGATCTACTAGCGCCTTTTTTTCCATAATTGATCCCAGATATGTAAAGTTATCTACCTCCCGTATTTGTCTTCGTTTTATTTTAATTTTAGTTTATTGGTTACTGTTTTTTAAGTTTTGTTTTTTTGTCTTTATCTTCAGGCCCATTACCTTGGAGTATTTTGCAAGCGTGTCGATCTATTTTTGCTTATGGCTGCTATGTTCGGTTAGGGGACAAATGTCATCTGCGAACTACAAATCCTCCAACTAGTTATGCAATTTCCATCTAATACCTGTTTTATTATTGCTTACTTTCTGCATGATCCAGTCCGTTATTATTAGAAATAATGTCGGGGATAGCACACATCCTTGTTTAACTCCGCTTTGTATAGCTATATCTACATACTACCATTTTTCCCGCATGTTCTAGTCTGGCTCTATATTTCTTGTAAAGTAGTCTGATTAAGTTGATGTATTTTATCGGTAGTCCATATAGTTTTAGAATCTTCCACATTTGTCCTCTGTTTATACTATCGAAGACCTTTTCAAACTCAAAGTCAAAGTAAACATGTTTATATTTTTTTGCCATTCACTAGCTTGTTCCAAGATAATTGTAGAGTACAAGAGATACAGCGGTACAGGTACAAGATACAGAGGTACAGATAGAGTACAAATGTGGTCGATAATGGAGCGTTTTGCGCGAAAATCTTCTTGGTTGTTTCTTAGTCTTAGTTTCTTGTCTAGTTCTGGCTTCAGTCTATTCAATGACCTGTAAAAGTACATTTGTACATTATTACCAATAAATACTCTACTCTACTCTACTCTACAATATGATATTTGACATTATTTTGAATGTGGCACTTAGCAGTGTTATTGCTCGCCAATTCTAGCATTTATTTAAATCGTCCTTTTTTGGTATCTTAATGGTTACACCCTCGTTCCATTTCGCCTTTATTAAATCTATCGGTAGGTTGTAGCTTTCAGCGGCTTTGCCATTTTTTAGTTGATTCAGTGTGTTTTGTATTTCTTCTTTCGTAATTTCAACTGTTCTAATGTTTATTTCCTGTATTACATTATCTTCGTTTATATCTGATGTTTGGAGTATATTTCCTCGCAGTGTTCTTTTCAGCTTTGTATTATTTTATGTTCTGATGTAATTATATTTCCTTGTTTATCTTTGATTTGTTTATTAATGTTTAGTGTTTTTGCCCTATCAAATTTCGGATGATATTGTACTGTATTTTCAGGTCGTTTTCTTGCGCAGCTTTTTCTGACATTTTTACCATATGATTTACATAGTGTGACGATTAGTTATTACCATCGTTACTAAAATATTTATTCCAATAGGAACTAGGTATGCAACCAACTTTACAGACAATTGTATTGAAAGTTGCAGTTGATCGACGACAAAATTGGTAACTTTTGGGGAATTCGGAACCTAGAAGTTGGTTTGTGTGTCGATACGGCTTCCGGCTGACGTGATTGTCATGGCAGAAGGGGCTATTCGTCACTTCAATCTCGGCTGTTGTTGAAGGCAGACCCATCACACCAGTGGCCATTACAGAGAATATAAAATTTTAGTTGAAATGTTTGAATAGAATATAAGTTTACGTGGGAAGAAGTTGTTTTGTTCTTGGTTGTTAAGTGTTTTGAAAAGAAGAGGTTTTTTTGTTTTCCAACACCTTTTTGAAGAGTAATGGCCACTGGTGGAGATCAAGATTAAGTCAATCTTTTTGGATATGGAATAGACGATCATTTTGGGTTATTTGGCATTGGATGGATTTTATTTTTTTTGTTTCTTGGAGATATACAGTTTTCCCGGTGCTAGGAAGTACCTCCTTGTCGCACCACATCGTCGTACCTTCTGGTTGGTGAGAAGTACTCCCCCTAAGGTAGAGGAAACCCGGAAGATACCTTACTTGGCTCTCCCGCATCAACTTAACCGGAGTTTGGAGAAGCCACAGGCCTACTGTTTGTAGAAACGACAGGTTTTATTATTAAAATTTACATTTTCAATTCTTTTACATAACATATTTCAACTTTAACATTTTTAATAACATATATCATCTTAATAATCATATAAATTCATTTTTCTAAAATCAATTAAAGTAATCATAATCAATATTTTCCTTTTCCACAACTTTTATGTCATTTTCATTATTGTATTTGTATTTTATTTTATTTAAAATAGTCCGGAGACCATAACCTATCTGGTAAGATACTGTGCACACTATCTCGGTTATTATCACAATATATCAGTATTGTCCGGTGTGTCATTCCGATCAGATGTGGGATTGTCAACCAATATTGTAATCCTCCTTAATAATAAGTTTTTGTACACACATATTTAGATCCATTAACTGTCTTGGTACAATAAATTCAATATATTTGCTTTTCTCTACTGTAATATCTGTGTAATAGACAGGAGCGTACTAGCCTAGTACGTCAGGTGGTTAGCTAGTTTGTATAAAATTGTATATAGGGGTTATAGGTATTTTTTTTCATTAAATTTGTTGGTTGTACATACTTATATGTTTTATTATCCTACCTTTTTAATAGTATTAGTTAGGTACAGCAATATAGGTCACGTGGAGAGGAATATATTCTATTCTTCCCTGGCGCTCAACACTACTTCTGAATATCTTCTTGATCAATAGTTCTTTTCCTTTCATTACTCCTTATATTAATTTATTTTCTTTGTCATTCAAGTATTTCAGTAGGTACCGTCTTACTAGGGCGTGCAAATACGGCCTGATCCTCCCCTGAGCCCTACAGTTTAGTATCTTCAATTTCCAGCTAGCCTAGTTTGAGGAAACTTCCATAAATAAGTAACTACCCTTTAAAGCTATATCTATTCTGCCACAACACAACCTCGTTTTCGTTACAATAGTATCTTGTCTTTTCTGGGTCGCTTTTTAACCGCTATATCTTTTCTTTGTATTTCCTTTCTACTGCTTTTCCTTCTTCGGTTGCTTCTTTTTGTAACATTTCTTCTTTAAGTTTCTTTCTTTCTTCTCTTAGTTAGTTATAACATTATAACATTACTACTATTACATTATAAATACAACAATGCCCGTCAGAGTTCGGACGAGAATTTTAGTTATTAACAAATAAGGGTCAAATATGACAGTTTTTCGTTTAAATCGCTACAGGTAAAAATAAGGTAATTAAATATCTTATTTAGATTATTCATCTCTTAGTAGATAAGCAAAGGTTTAAAATGGAGGTTTTTAAATTTTGATCCGATTATTTGTTACTTGGTAAATTGCAAAATAAAACTAAATTTCGAAAATAAAAAATTGCTATACCTTTTGCAGAAATGAACTTAAGACTTTGATATTGCATGAAATGTTGAGTCAAATAGTCCACATAATGCACAAAAAATTTCCAGACGATTTGTCAATTAGTTTAAATTTCATTCGATTTGTTTATCAGAAAGAGCTTTTTTTGCAATGTTGTTGTTCATAAAATAATAATGATACAGCAATTCTGTGAAAACCACAGGAAAGAAGAATACTTATATTTTCAACTTATTTAAAAAATCAATAAGAAGTCATTTTTACCATTCTGAAAACATTTTACGAAAGTAGAATCATTTTTGGCTTATAAACAATTTGAATAACCATATTAACATATTGACTAAATCTGCGTTGGGATTTGAAAAGCTGATATTTTTACACGAATTTTCAAAAAAAAACCTTTCGCCTAGGTTAATTACGAGCAAAGTTAGCCACGTTATTTTTAAAGATATATTAACCACTATGTTCAAGTTTACTCAAACTTTTACACATAAACTATATACATACCTTGAACTTCAAAATAGCGATAGTTAGGTTTCTTAATTGTTATGAACAAACTAGCTGTGAATTAAATAAAAAAAAGTGGCTAACTTTGACCGTAATTAACCAAAGTAAATTTTTAACATTTATGTAAAAATACACATCGAAAACAATGTGATAACTACAGGGGTATTTCCGTTACACCAACAATCAGCAAAATATACGGAAGGATCTTAAAAAACCGAATAGAAGACGAATACAAGGAAATGGAAGCAGAAGAACAAGCAGGATTTAGAGCCGGAAGATTTACAATTGATCACCTTTTTGCAATCGCACAAGTCATGGAAAAGAAAACAGCGATTAACCAAGAGATTTATTTCGTATATTATATTGATCTGAAAAAGGCATACGACAGTGTACCTTTGGTAAAGTTGTGGGAGGCAATGGTGAATACAAATATTAACATAGAAACGTGAAAAGTGAAAACTACCCCTAATTGTAAAAAATTATAAAACAACATTTTAAACTTTAATATTGTCAACATTTGGTTTTTATTAGATACATAATGATTGTTTTATGCTTTAAGATATACTATCGTAATATTTCAACCCTTAAAACCACCCTTCTTGGAGTTATATATAAAAAATTTACTTATCCTAAAAGAATCATTTCGGCTTGCATCGATTTACATAAAAATTTGGGATTAGGATCATCTCACGTTGTACTTCATATTCTATATCATGCTTAAGGGCGTTGATTATTTTAGGGGTGTAACCTACCCCTTATTAACAAAAATGATATAAAAACATTGTAAATTTTAATATGGGTAAAATTTGGTTATGATTGGTTAAATAATTATTGTTTTATACTTTAGGATAAAATATCATAATATTTCAACCCTTAACCCGCCAGTGGTCACTATATGAGATTTTCTCTCACGGTTTCAGAAAATTGCGCACAACTTTTTTTCTGGGAAATTATACGCGCTGTAGTTCCTTCTAGTCTCCTAACTATCCTCCCTCTACAATATAATAGACCCTTCCGCTCAGATGGTGGCTCAGTTTTCTTAGAATCACCATATTGTTGAGTCAGTGCGCTTCATGTGAGAGATTCTCTCATCAAGCGACCACCGGCGTCACCAACTCTGTATAAAAATTAATTTTATTTTTCCCCTTAAAACCTAAAATAATATCGTTTTATGATGTAATAAGAGGCGCCGTGGATGTGGTCGATGATATGAAAATCCTATACATATTCTGTTTCACGGGTTAGTTGTAAATGGTCACTTACCATATATTTTTCAATGTTAAATATTAGCGGCATCAATAGTCACATTTTCTATAAAGATAATAATAATAAAAGAGGAAAACGTCGTGTCTTTTTAAAGATAATGGCTCTATCGTTGATGAAACCTCATCTTTTTTGTAAAATTTTGTAAAGAAAGGCAAAAGTTGGATATGTGAGAGAAAATCTCACGCGCGACCACTCGCGTAACAACCTACCTAGCGACCAATGCCGGGTTAAAAACCACCCTTAATAACATCACAATTTTTATAAGTAGATAATTTAATAGATCTATACAGAAAAAAAAGTAGAATTAAAGAATTACAAAAATATTTATTTACACAAAAATACGAATTTACAAATATGTACAAACACAAATACAAATAGTTTTTTAGTCATCTTCTAGTATACGAACCGGTTCTGTGGTATTATACATACATTGAAAATGATCCATAAGTGGACTATTCCAATTTTTCAAAAAAATATTGGTTTTCTAAACACAGCTCCTTCATTTTTGGCGATAAAAAGTTTTTTCAAAAATAATTTTGTAGGATTTTTAAAGAGTTATAAGACTGTGAAAACTAAATTCTGTAAGAGCCCTTAGTTTTAATTGGGGTGGGTTTAAAAGAATAAAGAGGTGTTTGCTCGAAAATAGAGGTTTTAAATAGCTATAGTATCTCGCTAACTGTTCACTGTAATGAAAATCTATGCAGAAGGGAATTTTACTTATTAAATAATAAGCTGCAATTTAGTAGTCCATAATTTTTTTCTTATCTCCAGTATTCGTAACTCCAATTTTTCTAAAATTAGGCCTTTTAAATAGGTCAAACTTCTTGGGTGTATTGATAATACGAATATAAAGGGAATGACAGAAAGGTGAAGACTAATTTTTAATTAGTAGGGTAGTTAGGGGGTTGTTTTCACTGATTTTTTCATAGAGAATAGCAGGTACCGACTGTTTTGATCATAAGTCGCTTAATTTTCATACTAGAGGAGCTTCATATTATTATTTTTTGAAAGGTCTAACAGTATACTTGAAAAAAGATTATTTAAGTTTAATTTAATTTGTGTTACTAAAAGATACATTTTTGATATCTACAGTTTTTTTTTGATTAAATGCATATTTTTCGAGGTATTCTCAAAAAACCCTCTAAAAAAGGCGATTTTTTCGTCGAAAAACTGTTACTTTCAAGCGCGAATAACTCGAAAAATATTAGTTTTACGAAGAAAATTTAAAAAACATTTTTTTCTTAGAATTACTTTTTACATCGATTTACATGGTTAAAATGCAATAAAAAATTCCCGTCCCGAGATAGGGTGGCAACCACCCCAAGTTTTTAGCGTACAGCGGCATGATATAGAAAATGATTCTTGTACTATTCCCTACCTTCTGTGAAAACTTCATGTAAATCCATGTTGGACGAAAAAATTGCGAGCCAAAATGCTTCACTACCTCGACTATAGAAGGAGGAGAAACAATCAGTAAATGTTACGAATATAAATAACTGGGTATAAAAATCACGAATGATGGAACACTGGACGGAGCCATTAAAGAACGAAATACTCAGGCCAGGAACGCAATTAGGCTCCTAAACTAAGTACTCTGGGACAAGCAGATAAACAACCAAAACAAGAAAAAGATCTATAACGCCGTAGTGAAAAGCATTATAACATAGAGCTGAGAAGTATGGCATATGAAGGAAAAATCAAAACGAATGTTAGATGTCACCGAAATGGACTTCTAAAGAAGAGCTGCAGGAAGATCAAGAAGAGAACATGTCACCAATGAACGGATACGAGAAATAATGAAGGTTACACATACAATAAATGACGAAATCAACGAAATACAACTACGATGGTTTGGTCACGTACAAAGAATGCATGAAGACAGAATCACAAAACAAGTGCAAAACTAGAAACCGCAAGGTAGAAAAAGAAGAGGTAGAAAGAGGAAAAGTTGACAGGCAGGAATAAACAAAGTCATGGATGAAAGAGGTCTGAAAGTAGATCAATGTGCGGACGGAGAGGAGTGGCGAACGGGTATCGGAAGACGGAGAACGTTATAAACCGTTAATACAATAATAATGTAAAAGTACCAGCCTTTTAAATCCTAAAGTCTAGGAATGGCGGTTGTTGAACAAAAAACCGGTTTTCGGTTATACCGTTTTTTTACTTACGGCTTAACCTGGCGGTTATAACCGGTTAAAAACCCGGTTGTTCCAAAAACCGGTTTTCGTTTTTTTCATCAAAAGCAAATACTCAATAGGTTATAATGTTAAATTTATATTGCACTTTAGATTGCTCAATTTTCCTCCCGAAAAATTCCCCAACCAATTCAACCTATAAAAATTTTCCCAGGTGCTTTCAAATTACCCTAAAAATGGGCGAAAGTACCCCAATCTCTGATTCGTCGCTCGTTGTAGACGGCGTCGGCGTATATTGCGTTGTCAATAATTGGGATATTCCCAAAAGTGATGATCCTACCGATCTACCGAAATGTCCCTTGGATCTATCAGGTTTAAAAAAATATCCAAATGACATATTTTACTTAAAAATAAATTCGATAAACCAATTCATTATTTACTTCTCTATTGCCATCAAAAAATTTCAGTAGGTAATATTTTTTAATACGTTCGTATAATACCTACATTTTATATCCTAAGAATTATTTATTGTTTAAAAATTACACAATGGAGGTTCCTAATCGGTTTTCGGTATTCAAATTTCTTACAAACAAGAGTCTCAAGTCTCAAGTACTCAAGTATAAACAATTTTTTAGATGATGGTTGGAATATCAAAATATATTATCATCTAAATCTAAAAATAACTATTCCCAAAATTGTTTCATAAAAGCTGATGTGACACTTTCGTCCAGTTCTCTATTAGTAAATAAAAGTTGAATTATGGTTGTTTGGGTTAATTACTTCGCATATTATTTATAATGCATATGATTGAGATCGAAAATAGATAGAAATTTTTTCATTTTTCTCTAAATAAATTTTTTTTCCACAGGTAACTTTTTCGGTTTTTCACCGGTAATTACTTTAAAAAGAAAAAACCGGTTATAACCGGGACAAAAAAACAACCGGTAAAACCGGTTGTTTCGAATTAAAAAAACCGGTTTTAGGTTATAACCGGTAGGTCTTTAGCATCCTTAAGTCGATTAATTTAGTTTGCAGTCAATACTAACAAAGTTATTCAAATTGTTTATAAGCCAAATATGACTCTATTTTACTAAAATATTTTCGGAATGATAAAAATGACTTTTTATTATTTTTTTAAAAACTTATAAGTATTCTGTTTTCATGTGGTTTCCACAAAATTGCTGTATCATTATTATTTTATGAAGAAAATCATGCTTCATCATTGCAAAGAAAAGGCTTTTCTTATAAACAAATTGAATAAAATGTAAACTAATTGACGAATCGCCTTGAAATTTTTTGTATATTATCTGGACTGGACATGGACTGTTCGACCCAATATTTCATGTAATATCAGTCTTAAGTTTATTTTTGCAAAAGTTATAGCAAATTTTTTATTTTCGAAATTTAAGTTTTATTTTGCAATTACCGAAGCAACAAATAATCTTACGAAAATTCAAAAACTGCCATTTTAAACCTTTGTTCATCTACTAAAAATGAATACTCTATCTGATATAAGATATTTAATTACTTATTTTTACCTGTAGCGATTTAAACGAAAAAACTGCCATTTTTGACCCTTATTTGTTAATAACTAAAATTATCGTCCGAACTGTAACGGACATTTTTGTATTTATAATGTAATAGGTATATAGTGTCCAAAAAATCCATTTGAAACCTGGCCGGTCAAGTGTTCCGAACGTATATTTTTGATATATTTCCCTGGAGTACAATGTGTTTCCGGTTATCCATTTCTTTTCTCTTTTTTTCATCCCTATAATTTCGTTTGCAGTTTTTGCATAATGTCCTTGAAGTTCTTCCATATTTCTTCCACTGTTTCCTCATGTTGGGACAGTGCTGTTCGGTTTAATTTCAGTCTTTTTGTGAATTCGATTCTTGTGTTTTCTTGTTTAAGAGCTTCGACATTGTATCTTCTTCTTGTGTTTACTTTCCGGTTTTTGTCTTTGACTAATTTCATCTTTATTTTGGCCCTTACTCGCATGTAATATTTAGTATTCGCCATAAGTGTCTCCACTTGACCTTGTCGAACGCTTTACGATAATCTATAAAGCATATGTACAGTGGAATACTAAATTCCCTAGATTTTTCGATTATCTGTCTTATATTCAACAGGTGTTCTCGAGTACCTCTACCTTTGGTAAATCCAGTTTGCTCTTGTGGAATTTCTCTTTGAAAAAATGTTTTTATTCTCTCATTGATTATATGTAGCATTATTTTAATTTTAATGGCATGTGATATAAGAGAAATAGTTCTATAATTGTTGCATTTATGGAAGCTGCCTTTTTTATGAATCGTTGTTATTGTAGATTTTGTCCAGTCTTTAGGCCATTGTTTAGAATGCCATATTTGGTTACAGAGTCGATGAAGTAATTTTACGCCAGTTTCTTCTGTGGCTTTGAGTATTTCTGCTGTTATCATATCTGGACCTGGTGCTTTATTATATTTGAGCTAAATGATCGCTAGTCTTACTTCATTTTCAAGTATATCAGGTTCTTGTTCTACCTCGTCAAAGATTTGGTTAACAGGTTCTTGGCGTTGATCATCTTTATATAGGTCCCTGCAATACGATCTCCATGTCTCTGCTATATCTTCTCTGATTGTTCTCAGAGTTCCAGTGTTGTCTTCAATGGCCCAAGTTCTGGCTTTGAAGTATCTTGTTAAGTAGCGTATTTTTCTAAATAGACCTCTCGGCTGATTATTCTGATCATGTCTCTCAATTTCTTTGCATATATTTTGATAGTAGAGTTTTTTATCTGCCTTGCATCTTCGCTTTACTTCTTTATTGAGGTTTCTTAAACTAGCTTTTTCCCTTTCACTATGCATACCACTTTGACAAAGATTTCTTCTGTTCTCAATGATTTGAAAGGTTTCATCTGTTATCCAGTGTTTCCGTTGCACAGGATTATTTATCTTTGGATGATCAATTGGTGTTGTTACACAATGTTTAAAAGTCTCCCATATTTCTTGTGATGTTCCGTGACGAATAGAGGGCATTATTTTATGTACTTCCTGGAGAAGGTCGTCCTGCTTTCTTAGTTGTATCTAATGATCTATCTGATTCTATCTATGATAAAGGTGGTGACATCATAATTGATATATTATTATTATAGTATGAGAATAGAAAAATTATATAATTAAAAATATTGTAATAGAGAATTATATCTATATATCTATAAGCGAGGTTCCTATAGCCTCTGCTGCTTCTCGCATTTCGACCGCCATCTTTTTCTGTCCATCCATTCGTCTTCTTTGATGGCTCTATCTCTCATGATGTGCTTGCTGTACATGTTCTTCCCAGGTAACTCAAGGCCTTCCCCTTCTTCTTCTTCTTTGTTGTGGTATATAATTTAAAGCTTCCTTTGGTCATCTATCTTCATTCATTCGTTTGACATGACTATACCACACTAGTTGTCTCGTTTCAATTCTATCTACTCTGGAATATACAGTTTTTGTCCTCCTAATATCTTCATTCCTGATGCGATCTTTTTTGGATATACCACACGCTCTCCTTAGATAATCCATTTCTACTACCTACTTCTATTCTCTTTCTATCTTTTTTCGTGATCTGCCAAACTTCTGCCCCATAAGTCATAATAGGCTCTACCAAGGTACTACAGATTGTCGTTTTTTGTCTTATCTTTTTAGACCATAGCTGAGAGCTTAGAATGTTTACCGCTATTTTGCCCTGCTGTGTTCTGTTTTCGATGTCTCTTTTGCCTTCTTTAGATATTATAGATCCGAGATATTTATATTCTTTAAATGTGTTTGTGGTTCTAATTTCTAAATCTGGATTTTCTAATCAAGAATTAAGAACTAAATTCTAACACTTCTATAATATGTTACAATTGAGCAATTAGACCACCAGTTTCGGCAACTGGTTATGATAAATTCATCAATTTTAATGAACATACTTTTTAATTTTTTTTATTTTTGTAATAAAAAAATACATTGTTAATTATACAAAGAGAACATCATTAATCTGTCACAACAATAATTGTTTTAACATACTACAATAATCATTTATAAAAATATCCGAAGTCTAAATACCAACATTTGAGGTGGCAACAGCGTAGTAGAAGCCATGAGGACATAAACTGAAATATACGGATTCCGCGACAACCTTAAACTGAATAAATATATATTTGGACGTCACCAAAACCGTTAAAGTGATTTTAGATATACAGCAAGCGAACGTGGCGCGCCTGATGGCAACTGCTCCAAGTAATGTGTATATTATTATACAGATAACGTGTCTGAGGACATCCGGCCAATATTTTGTTCAGGCATTGTAGGAAGTGGTACCTTTCACCTGCGATATACTTTAGAGAAAATCCTCGTGGCAACCGTATATCGGAGTCCACGAAGACCTGGACGCCACGAGAGACTACAGTTTAACATGGGGGGACGTCATGAGAGGCTAAAAATAAATATATTTTTTTTTATTATTTATTAAATTAACAATGCACCTAATCTTAAGACTAACCAGCATTTTACATTTAACTTAATCTACTACTGTACTGTCCTAGGTATTCCCAACGGTTCACCTTAGAAATTAATAATTAATTATTGTTGCACACATCACTGTTGTGGCTAGGTTCACTGTCCGAATTTAAACTGACACTGACATTTTTATAGATTTATCACTATCACACAAGTTCAAAAGGTTTGGTGCGTTTGAGCCTGCGGACTAGGTTTTGATTATCTAAAAGTTCTAACACTTCCCTGTTTGTATGGTTGTGGAGTCGTTTTTCGTGACCCTTGGCAATCTTCTTTATTTCTTCTTTGATTGTTGCTATACGAAGTTCCCGATGTAGGTCTTTGTTGCGGATATACCATGGAGCGTTGACTATGTTTCTTAGTATTCGGTTTTGGACTCTTTGAAGGCAAGCATAGTTACTCTCACTAGTACAGCCCCATAACTGTAGACCATAGGACCATACTGGTTGGAGCATTTGTTTGTAAACTAATACTTTGTTTTTGATTGTAAGTTGTGAGCTTCTACCTAATAACCAATATAACTTCTTCTACTTCAGTTTTAGTTCTTCGGTTTTCTTTCTGATATGTTCCTGCCACTTTAATTTGCTATTCAAATGTAGCCCTAGATATTTAACTGTTTTCTTGTACGGAACGATTTTATTGTTTATTCTAACTGGGTGACTATTTATTCTTTTGTAGGTGAAATCGATATGGGCAGATTTCCCTTCATTGATTTTTATGCGCCATTTATTATTCCAGGTGTTTATTTTGTTTACTGTATTTTGCAGGTGTCTAGTTGTTTCTTCGAATGTTTCACCGACTGCTAGTATTGCAGTGTCGTCTGCAAATGTTGCCAGTTTAATATTTTCTGTAACAGGTATGTCACAAGTATATAATAAATATAGTATGGGTCCCAGAACACTGCCCTGTGGGATTCCTGCTTTAATTGGCCGTAATTCTGAATATTCGCCTTCCTGTTTAACTCTAAAAGTTCTATCTTCCAAATATGATTGTATTAGATGTACAAATTGGATGGGAAGATATCTTTTTAATTTTAGTAACAAGCCTTTGTGCCACACTTTGTCAAATGCTTTTGCTATGTCTAGAAAAATAGCTGAGCATATTTTATTCTCCTCCAGAGATCTCTCTATAATATCTGTTATTCGATGAATTTGGTCTATTGTTGAATGTTTGTTGCGAAATCCAAATTGGTGGGAAGGAACAATTTCCCTGTGGTCGAGTATAGGTTGCATTCGTGCTAGCAATATCCTCTCAAATAGTTTGGATAAAATTGGTAGCAGAGATATTGGTCTGTATGATTCTACCTTGTTGGTTGGTTTCCCTGGTTTGGGAATCATGATTAATTCAGATGTTTTCCACGTTATTGGTACATATTGCAACCTGAATACTGCATTTATAAGGTTTGTGACTTTTACGATGGCCTTTCTAGGTAATTGTTGTAGTATTTCTCCTGTTATTAAGTCAAATCCTGGAGCCTTTTTTGGATTGATATTGTTTTTGATTACGTTGGTAACCTCTTTAGGAGTAGTAGGCTTTATTATGTCTTGATCAGTATTGTTCAAATCAATTTCAGTGCTTTGATCATCTTCGTTTTCGGCTTGATGATTATTTCCCATTTCGTTATTTTGGAATACATTTTCCAAGTATAAAGCGAAAAGATTTGCTTTTTGTTTTCCATCTCTTGCCCATGTTCCATTTTCTTTTCTAATCGGCGGAATCTGTTGCGTTGGTCTATTTATTCTTTTTGTACATTTCCACAACGAGTAGTCAGTGGTTTGGTCATCTGTCAGATCATTTAGGTATTGGTTTACTGATTCATTTTTAATTAAATCTATTTCCCTTCTTAACTGTTGGGTGAGGTTGTTTAATATATTTTTATTTTCTGCAGTTCTGCTTTTTTGCCATGTCTTCCTGGCTTTTCTTTTTCTTTGCACCAGTTCTCGAATTTCTTTGGGATAATTTTGTCCTTTGGTTTTTCTTATAATTTGTTTGGTATTATTCCAAGCTGCTTGTTGTATATTTATGGTTAGTGTCTCTGTTTCTTCATCAAGTTGTTCATTAGTTTTGATTGGTACATTAAGCTCAATTCTGTCACTTAACTCCTGTCTAAAGCTAGACCAGTCCGTTCTCTTATTGGTTAATGTTGGGTTATTTTCTCTTAGTATTATATGCTCACTGATTGTGAGTAGTATTAGAGAGTGATCAGAACTGGGACCATCAACTTCTTCTATTTTCATAAAATTTGTTGCAACTTTTCTTGAAATGAAAAAGTCAATTAAGTCTGATATTTTATTTTGATCAGTGGGCCAATATGTTGGTTTTCCAGTTGAGAGAAAAAAAAATATATATATATATATATATATATATATATATATATTCAAAGTGATTATTTCGACCAAAAACAATAAATAAATCTGTAGGAAATATCAGGTATGTGGTCTATAATAAAAAATCTTTATTTTTTTCTAAAAACTCAATATTTCGCACATTTTTTTGATGGCTTCTTCAGGAGTATACTGTAACAACAATTTTAACAACTTACAAAGACGTACAAACTAGATTTTAAAATACTTACAGAAAGTTAAAAGATTTCACAAATAAATAACATTGACATTAAAATAAAAATTGTTACTGTCATATTAAAATAGTTAAGTTTTACATAAAATACAAATACAGTTAAGTAACATATATTGTAATATATTGAATAAAATTTACAATAATCATTAAGTTAACACTCGCCTTAATAAACAACTAACCTTAATAATTAAAGTAATAGTATTCCTCTAATCGTTCTTTTGTTGTTATTTTTTGCGTTTGAGTCATTTTATGTGTTTTGTCTTATTACTGTAACGAACGTGCTTCAGACCTTTCCTTATATTAATTTTAAGATGCATTTTAATATGACAGTAACAATTTTTATTTTAATGTCAATGTTATTTATTTGTGAAATCTTTTAACTTTCTGTAAGTATTTTAAAATCTAGTTTGTACGTCTTTGTAAGTTGTTAAAATTGTTGTTACAGTATACTCCTGAAGAAGCCATCAAAAAAATGTGCGAAATATTGAGTTTTTAGAAAAAAAAAATAAAGATTTTTTATTATAGACCACATACCTGATATTTCCTACAGATTTATATATATATATATATATATATATATATATATATATATATATATATATATATATATATATATATATATATATAATGAACCAGAAGTATTTGCTGACAACGTAAGGAAGTAAACGTTCAATATTGGGTTTGCAGCAATAAAAAATGAAATGTGTACTCTTGTAAATTTTTTATTCCAAGCTTTCGGACATGGTTATGTCCTTCATCAGGGAGCTACAAATGTGATGAATAGTTTGTTAACGTTGGTATATTTAATTAACAAATTCGCTACTTACAAACTCATTGAGATTGTATCATCAATGATGTTATATTATAATGTTGATAAAATTTATCACAGTCTGTCATCTTTGTTAAGTCTAAAACCTATTCCTATATTTAAAATTCAAAAATTGCTTTACATTCACAACACTTAATTATTATGAACGCATGCATGACATTGCTATTCTTAATTTTGTTATATCGCCATTAGTTTTTGTCACGACAATCCAGTAGTTTTTATTATTGGCTTTTCGGAACTCTCCGTGTGTAAATTTAAAAATATTCGTATTGACATTACGAATATTTTTACTGTCAATACGACTGTCAATACGAATATTTTTAAATTTACACACGGAGAGTTCCGAAAAGAAAATAATAAAAACTACTGGATTGTCGTAACAAAAACTAATGGCGATATAACAAAATTAAGAATAGAACAACAATATCATGCATGCGTTTATAATAATTAAGTGTTGTGAATGTAAAGCAATTTTTGAATTTTAAATATAGGAATAGGTTTTAGACTTAACGAAGATGACAGACTGTGATAAATTTTATCAACATTATAATATAACATCATTGATGATACAATCTCAATAAGTTTGTAAGTAGCGAATTTTAGGACATAACCATGTCCAAAAGCTGGGAATAAAAAATTTACAAGAGTACACATTTCATTTTTTATTGCTGCAAACCCAATATTGAACGTTTACTTATATATATATATATATATATATATATATATATATATATATATATATATATATATATATATATACAAAATATGCATAAGATGGAATGCAACCACAGACACGTGTTTCTGACTTATTAGTCGTCATCAGTATGGTATAGCCAAACAGGAGCAACGCAACCTCTCCTTGTATATATATATATATATATATATATATATATATATATATATATATATATATATATATATATATATATATATCAAACAAATGAAATAGAGAATGTGGAAAAATCCCCTTACGAACAATTCACACATCCACCATTTCAGGTTGGGAAAAATTTCTTTAATAGAATCAAAGATCCAAACACCTGTTCTTAGAAATGTGTTTCGCCCTCTTCAACCTCTCTGGGCTTATCAATAAAGATGAGAGGTTGAATATCTTTAGACACATTCCATCAAAAAACAACATTCGAGACCCAGACATAGCAGGAGCGTATATCTACGCCGCATAATCTGACCATGACAGCCTCACGTTTTAATTCCCTAATTACTATAAGTAAAATATATGTTTGAAAAACAAAAAAACAAAAGATGTAAATCTTTGAAACACACTCAGTGATCAAAAGATCTAAGTTATTGGTTTACCGACCAAACGTAACTAAATCAAACAAATGAAATAGAGAATGTGGAAAAATCCCCTTACGAACAATTCACACATCCACCATTTCAGGTTGGGAAAAATTTCTTGAATAGAATCAAAGATCCAAACACCTGTTCTTAGAAATGTGTTTCGCCCTCTTCAACCTCTCTGGGCTTATCAATAAAGATGAGAGGTTGAATATCTTTAGACACATTCCATCAAAAAACAACATTCGAGACCCAGACATAGCACATATATATATATATATATATATATATATATATATATATATATATATATATATATATATATATATATATATATATATATATATATATATATATATATATATATATATATATATATATATATATATATATATATATATATATATATAAATAAATAAGCAAAATCATTGGCTAATACTCGTAAAGTGAATGTGAATTTAGTTGGAAATATATAAAATGATGAAGGGTCATCATTCCATACATTTCTGTGCAACTATATACACCGGTGTTTCGGCATTTACATATACACATACAACTATATACATTGCACAGAAATGTATGGAATGATGACCCTTCATCATTTTATATATTTCCAACTAAATTCACATTCACTTTACGAGTATTAGCCAATGATTTTGCTTATTTATTTTTATATTTGTACTCGATTATCCAACATCATTTTATATATATATATATATATATATATATATATACAGGGTGGTTCATCTTATTCGCCTCGGTCTCTGTACGGAAAACCGCTTGATATTTTAAAAAAATTTCTTCACAGAAATATACAGGGCCTTTAATACTACAACTTAAAAATAATGTGAATTATACAGGGTGTTCCAAAAAAGAGTGGTATATCAAATTTATATTTTTTCTTATGGAATGCCCTATATCTGATGAGATTATTGAATTGACCTTAAAAAATAAGCTATACTTTCGTAAGGGTTCCCTATACCTAAATACAGGGTGTTTTGATTTATTTCGATTTTTATAAAAATGTAAGGTTTTAGAAAACAATAAATATCTACGAATCTAAGGAGGAGTAACAAATTCTTTCTTGGGTCTTAATAATAGACTATTTAACATACTTAAACAGATGCTGATTGCAACAAAATTTCTTACAGGGTGGTCAAAATATGAGATTGTTCTATTAACAAATTCAAGCTGTAATAACTTACTTATTTTAAATGGAACACCCTGTATCTTACTAGTCTATCGCGTAGAAAATTTGCTTAGCTTTCAATTTGTATTAGGGTTTCCTATAGCTATCTTTTTACAGGGTGGTCAAAATATTAGATTGTTCTATTAACAAATTCAAGCTGTAATATCTTACTTATTTTAAATGGAACACCTCGTAGCGTCTATCGAGTATAAAATTTACTTAGCTTTCAATTCTTATTAGGGTTTCCTATACCTATCTCCCTTCATTTTTTAAATATTTAAAGATTTCCTAATTTGTAAGCTTTAAAAATTAGAATTACATAAGTACCTATGTCGTGTTTATCTACAACACATCACCAACACCGGCAATATACTTAGACAAGATACTGTCATTAATAATAAAATTTTCATTGTTATCATGTAATCACACAGAGTGTTGTATTATTTTAGTTGATTTTGGCCTACATGTGAAATTGAATAATATGTTTATTTTAAACTGCATACCCTATATTAGATGCCGTATTCTGGAAGATATTTAAATTATATTTCATTCCGTATAAGTATTTTCCATATCTTAACCCAACGGTTATTAAGTAAACTGAAGAACGCCACTTTTTGTTTGAATCTTTAAATCGCAATTACAAACAATTAAATGCAATGGCTACTTTGACGAAAACGAGCCTATTGTACAAAAATATGTAAAAATGGGTATTTACAGAATAATATGGGAATTTATATTTACAGAATAACATGTGTATTGAGAATGTTAACATGGAATTGAAGAGATTTTAAATATCTTCCATTATAAAGAATAGAATATCGAGTATGTCATTTAAAATAAGAACACTCTGTGAGTATAATGAAACTATCTTGACTAAGATATTTAAGTATATTGCCGGTGTTGGTGATGTGTTGTAAATAACCACGACATAGGTACTTAATTCTAATTTTTAAAGCTTACAAATTAGGAAATCTTTAAATATTTAAAAAATGAAGCTAGATAGGTATAGGAAACCCTGATAAGAATTGAAAGCTAAGTAAATTTTCTACTCGATAGACTAGTAAGATACAGGGTGTTCCATTTAAAATAAGTAAGTTCTTACAGCTTGAATTTGTTAATAGAACAATCTAATATTTTGACCACCCTGTAAAAAGATATGTATAGGAAACCCTAATACAAATTGAAAGCTAAGTAAAATTTCTACGCGATAGACTAGTAAGGTACAGGGTGTTCTATTTAAAATAAGTAAGTTATTACAGCTTGAATTTGTTAATAGAACAATCTCATATTTTGACCACCCTGTAAGAAATTCTGTTGCAATAAGCATCTGTTTAAGTATGCTAAATAGTCTATTATTAAGATCCAAGAAAGAATTTGTTACTGCTTCTTAGATTCGTAGATATTTATTTTTTTCTAAAACCTTACATTTTGATAAAAATCGAAATAAATCAAAACACCCTGTATTTAGGTATAGGGAACCCTTATGAAAGTATAGCTTATTTTTTAAGGTCAATTCAATAATATCATCAGATATAGGGCATTCCATAAGAAAAAATATAACTTTGATATACCACTCTTTTTTGGAACACCCTGTATAATTCACATTATTTTTAGGTTGTAGTATTAAAGGCCCTGTATATCTCTGTGAAGAAATTTTTTTAAAATATCAAGTGGTTTTCCGTACAGAGACCGAGGCGAATAAGGTGAACCACCCTGTATATATATATATATATATATATATATATATATATATATATATATATATATATATATATATATATATATATATATATATTGTATTTGCGTCCCTCGTGGCTTCTGTATAGTTTTGACTCTTCGTGACTTCCGATCAATATACAGCGTGTATATTAACAAGAATAATTTCATACAGTTAGCGCTCGCTTTGGCATCCGTTATACTGGCAACAACGTACTTATAATATCAAGTAAAATATTTAACCTTGGTCGTGTTTAAGTGCAAATTTAGTTGTAGAACCCAGACAAATTCTATTTATAACTTTTGCCAATTAGGTGGTTTTGCTCGGATATACGATAAGGATTTGCTGTAAATTGTTTGTTTTCGTTTTTTTATACTCTTAAATCAGGTTAGAAAAACTTATTTCTTGGATGTAGTTATGAATGATGTATTTTCTAAACTTTTAGATTTTCTATTTTATTTCGATGGAAGAAGATTAAGGATTTCGGAAGATTTCGATGGAATAAGTTATATTGTAATATACTTAACAATACCACTATATACCCTTGACAAATTTTTATTTTTTAAAGTTAATAATTGGTTGATGAGCCTTTCGATAAGTTAGGCTAGGTATATTATTAAATTTTATTTTGATAATAATCGGTACTGTTTCTTTCTCTCTCTCTCTCTCTCTCTCTCTCTCTCTCTCTCTCTCTCTCTCTCTCTTCCTGTAATCCCTTCCCAGCGCATCCTTATCTGTTTTATTCTTTCGAAATTTGCTATTCAAGTATTTTCCATTGCTCTCTGTTTCTCGCTCTCTGTTTGACTTCTCTCCATCTCAGGCCAATTCTTTCATGATCTCTTATTAAAGTTCTTCTCCAGCTATTATCAGGTCTTCCTCTTTTTCTTCTTTCGTCTGGTTGGTATTCGAGTGCTTGTTTGGTTATATTATTTCGATCCTTCCTCAGAGTCCGTGTAATTCATTTCCATTTCCTATTTTTAATCGTGACTGTTATTTTCTCTTGTTTTGTTCTTCTCCGTAGATCTATGTTTTTTATTTTATCTGGCCAGTATATTTTTAAGATTTTCCTCAACGATTTATTTATAAAGGTTTTTAATTTTTTGCTAGTTGTTTCTTCCTGTCTCTTCCTGTAAATATTTTGATTTTGGTTAATTCTGATATATCGCGTGTGTTCAAGATTTTCCTTAATGCATTATGAATATATAATGAGTGCATATTGTGCCTTTACTATCCTTTTTTCTACATCTGATCTACTAGCGCCTTTTTTTCCATGGTTGATCCCAGATAATATGTAAAGTTATCTACCTCCTGTATTTGTCTTTCTTGTATTTTAATTTTAGTTTCTTGGTTGCTGTTTTTTAAGTTTTGTTTTTTTTTGTCTTTATCTTCAGGCCCATTACCCTGGAGTATTTTGCAAGCTTCTTTTGCTTATGGCTGCTATGTTCGGTTAGGGGAAAAATGTCATCTGGGAACTACAAATCCTCCAACTAGTCATGCAATTTCAATCTAATACCTGTTTTATTATTGCTTACTTTCTGCATGATCCAGTCCGTTATTATTAGAAATAATGTCGGGGATAGCACACATCCTTGCTTAACTCCGCTTTGTATAACTACATCTACTACCATTTTTCCCGCATGTTCTAGTCTGGCTGTATATTTCTTGTCAAATAGTCTGATTAAGTTGATGTATTTTATCGGTAGTCCATATAGTTTTAGAATCTTCCACATTTGTTCTCTGTTTATACTATCGAATGCCTTTTCAAAGTCAAAGTCAAAGTAAACATTATGTTTATATTTTTTGCCATTCACTAGCTTGTTCCAAGATAATTATAGAGTACAGGAGATACAGCGGTACAGGTACAAGATACAGAGGTGCTGATAGAGTACAAATGTGGTCGATAGTGGAGCGTTTTGCGCGAAAGCCTTCTTGGTTGCTTCTTAGTCTTAGTTTCTTGTCTATTTCTGGCTTCAGTCTATTCAATATGATATTTGACATTATTTTGAATGTGGCACTTAGCAGTGTTATTGATCGCCAATTCTCGCATTTATTTAAATCGCCCTTTTTTGGTGTCTTAATGGTTACACCCTCGTTCCATTTCTGTGGGAGCTCCTGGTCGGCCCATATCTTGAGTTTGTGTAACATTTCTGCTAATTTGTTTGCGCCCGCCTTTATTAAATTTATCGGTAGGTTGTCGCTTTCAGCGGCTTTGCCATTTTTTTAGTTGATTCAGTGTGTTTTGTATTTCTTCTTTCGTAATTTCAATTGTTCTAATGTTTATTTCCTGTATTACGTTATCTTCGTCTATATCTGGTGTTTGGAGTATATTTCCTCGCAGTGTTGTTTTCATCTTTGTATTATTTTATGTTCTGATTTAATTATATTTCCTTGTTTATCTTTGATTTGTTTATTACTGTTTAGTGTTTTCCCTGTCAAATTTCGGATGATATTGTACTGTATCTTAAGGTTGTTTTCTTGCGCAGCTTTTTCTGACATTTTTACCATATCATATACATAGTATCTTTTGTCTTTCCTGGCTTGCTTTTTAACCGCTATATTTTTTCTTTGTATTTCCTTTCTACTGCTTTTTCCTTATTCGGTTGCTTCTTTTTGTAACATTTTTTTTAAGTTTCTTTCTTTCTTCTCTTAGTTGCAATAGTCCAGAAAAATAAGGTTTTTGTCGGGACACTTGACCAGCCAGGTTGCAAATGGGTTTTTTGGAGTTATACCTATTACATTATAAATACAACAATGCCCGTCACAGTTCGGACGAGAATTTTAGTAATTAACAAATAAGGGTCAAATATGACAGTTTTTCGTTTAAATCGCTATAGGTAAAAATAAGGTAATTAATTATCTTATTTAGATTATTCACCTTTTAGTAGATAAGCAAAGGTTTAAAATTTTTTAAATTTTTATCCGATTATTTGTTACTTCGGAAATTGCAAAATAAAACTAAATTTCGAAAATAAAAAAATTGTTATAACTTATAAAAAAATTGTTATAAAAATGAAATTAAGACTTTGATATTGCATGAAATGTTGAGTCAAACAGTCCATAATGCACAATAAATTTGAAGACGATTTGTCAATTAGTTTAAATTTTATTCGATTTGTTTATCACAAAGAGCTTTTTTTGCAATGTTATTGTTCAGAAAATTATAATAATACAGCAATTCTGTGGAAACCACAGGAAAGAAGAATACTTATATTTTTAACTTATTTAAAAAATCAATAAGAAGTCATTTTTAGCATTCTGAAAACATTTTACGAAAGTAGAATCATTTTTGGCTTCTAAACAATTTTAATAACCATATTAACATATTGACTAAATCTGCGTTGGGATTTGAAAAGCTGATATTTTTACACGAATTTTCAAAAAAAAACTTTTCGCCTAGGTTAATTACAAGCAAAGTTAGCCACTTTTATTACTTATTTAATTCACAGTTACTTCTATGTACATAAAATTCTCCTGTAACAGTGTTAGTTATCATATTCTTCCGAAACGGCTTGACCGATTTTTATGAAATTTTACACGTATATTCTGTAGGACTGAAAATAGGTGGTAATCTATTATTTACACCCATACGTTATAAGGGGGGTTGCCCCCTGCCACTTTTTTATTGTTTTGGAGAAAATTGTCGACCTTCATTTTATATTATGTACCATTAAAAATATATACAAACCTTAATTTTCAGCTTTCTACCACCAACCCCTATTTTTTAATAGTTATCTATTTATTTACATCTATAAAATTCTCCTGTCGTAATGTTAGTTGCCATAATCCTCCGATACCGCTTGAACGATTTTTATGAAATTATATATGTATACATATACTTGTATATGTATACATAACATTTTGTATTGTTAGGTGGGTATATGTGTACATAACATACTCTACAAAACTACAGGTATATATAAATTAAAAAAATAATGATCAAAGTCCATCAACAAACTCCGGAGATATTAAGCGCAACATATCTTTGAAAAGTTAATTTCATTTTTTGAGTGCACGGATTTTAATAATTCCGCTCCACAGACCACGAGTCGGTTTCGTTAGGACGTCATTTTTAAAGTTATATTAACAACTCTGTTCAAGTTTACTCAAACTTTTACACATAAACTATATACATACCTTGAACTTTAAAATAGCGCTAGTTAGGTTTCTTAATTGTTATAAAGAAACTAGCTGTGAATTAAATAAAAAAAAGTGCCTAACTTTGACCGTAATTAATCAAGGTAAAAGTTTTTTTTAACATTTATGTAAAAGTACACATCGAAAACAAAGTGATAACTACAGGGGTAATTTGTGTTACTAAAAGATAAATTTTTCATATCTACAGTATTTTTTGATAAAATGCATATTTTTCGAGGTATTCTCAAAAAACCCTCTAAAAAAGTCGATTTTTTCGTCGAAAAACTGTTACTTTCAAGCGCGAATAACTCGAAAAATATTAGTTTTACGAAGAAAATGTAAAAAACATTTCTTTCTTAGAATTACTTTTTACATCGATTTACATGGTTAAAATGCAATAAAAATTTCCCGTCCCCGAGATGGGGTGGCAACCACCCCAAGCTTTTAGCGTACAGCGGCATGATATAGAAAATGATCCTTGGCCTATTCCCTACGCCCTACCTTCTGTGAAAATTTCAAGTAAATCCATGCTGGACGAAAAAATTGTGAGTCAAAATGCTTCATTTCCTCGACTATAGAAGGACGAGAAACAATCAGTAAATGTCTTCTTCTTCTTCCTCTTTATAAGCAATTCTGCTTGTTCATTGGCGGATTGATACCTCTATGGAAGGTTGTCGCTCCATCTTTTGCGCGGTCGGCCGATACTTCTTCTGCTGATTGGTGATTTATCTCGTGCTATTTTGACCACACGTGTCTCCCCCATTCTGGTTATATGGTTGTTCCATTCTTTTTTTCTATTTAGTGTCCATTCGTTTATACACTGTACGTTACATTGTCTTCTAATATCTTCGTTCCTCTTTCGATCTCTCAGTGTATTTCCTGTAATTCTTCTCAGTACTCTCATCTCTGCCGTTTCCAGTAGTCTTTGTGTTGTGGCTGTATCGGGTCTTGTTTCTGATGCATATGTCATTATTGGTCTTACACTGGCTTTATAAATTCTTGACTTCATCTCAGTGTTAATATGTCGGTTTCGCCATATAGTGTTATTAAGGCATCCTGCCAATCTATTTGCTTTTTGTACTTGATTTCTCACTTCTTTGTCTAGGTCTCCGTAACTTGACAATGTAATTCCAAGGTATTTTACTTCCATTACTTGTTCCATACTGATACCATTACATTTCATTACCATCAATTTCATTACGACGACCAACGCGAGAAAAAGGACAACGAATTTATGGAAAAAGAAAAATATACTTCGCATCGGTACTTGGAATGTAAAGTCTCCAAACACAAGAGAGCAGGAAATCACAAAAGAGCTTGTAGAAAAAAATATACACATATGTGCACTACAAGAGAAAAAGAAAAAAGGAAAGGGTCAAATTATGCTGGATGACTATCTGATGATTTACAGTGGTGTTGCAAAGGATACAAGAGCCAAGGAAGGAGTCGCACTGCTAGTTCACAGAAAATTTGTACACCAAGTACAAGAGTGCCGATATATCTCCGAAAGAATAGTTAGTGTAAAAGTCAAACTGGATGTCAAGCCTCTGAACGTGATAGCGATCTATGCACCTGAGAACAACAGGGATGCCACCATAAGAGAAAACTTCTATGAACACCTTCAGACTGTAATAAACGAGATCCCAAATGATGAATATATAATCATTATGAGTGACTTTAATGCCCGTGTTGGCAATGACACAGTTCCGGGAATAAAACAACGATATAATGAAAATATCAGAAATGAAAACGGAGACCTTCTGACGGACCTCTGCAGCATAAATGAAATACGAATTAACAATACATTTTTCCCTCACAAAGAACAATACAAATACACTTTTGAAAACACTAGAGGACAAAGATCTATGATAGACTATATTCTGTCGAATAGAGAGTTACACCCGTCTCTAATCTTGGATGTAAGAGCACTAACATCAGCAGAAATAGGAAGCGATCATAAATTGGTATTGTGCAAAATCAGAATGAAAACACATCTATGTGATAACAAAACAGCAGAATACACCACCAAGATTAAAGTCGAAAGCTTACAGGACGACTCCACCAGATACCTATTCCAAAAAAGACTAACGGAAAAAAGCAGCAACATGTATATCACAGAAAGTGACGGAGTCGAAGAAAGCTGGGCAAAAATTAAGTCTAATATCTTAGCCTCAGCCAAGGAAGTTCTTGGTGAAAGAAACATTAATAAAAATAAATCGCTTCCAAGACGAAGAACTCCATGGTTTTGTACAGAAGTGAAGGAAAAATGTAAAGAGAAGAAAAAAGCCTACCTAAAATACATGTCAACTAAAACACAAGAGGCATACGATAATTATAAGACCATAAGAAACGAAACACATCAGTAAATGTAACGAATATAAATACCTGGGTATGAATATGAAAATCACGAATGATGGAACACTAGACGGAGCCGTTAAAGAACGAAACACTCAGGGCAGGAAAGCAATTAGGCTCCTAAACTCAGTACTCTGGGACAAGCAGGTAAACAACCAAAACAAGAAAAAGATCTATAACGCCGTAGTGAAAAGCATTATAACATATAGCTGCGAAGTATGGCATATGAAGGAAAAATCAAAACGAATGTTAGAGGTCACCGAAATGGATTTCTGGAGAAGGGCTGCAGGAAGATCAAGAAGAGAACATGTCACCAATGAACGGATACGAGAAATAATGAAGGTCACACATACAATAAATGACGAAACCAACGAAATACAACTACGATGGTTTGGTCACGTATAAAGAATGCATGAAGACAGAATCCCAAAACAAGGGCAAAAATGGAAACTGCAAGATAGAAGAAGATGAGGTAGACCGAGGAAAAGTTGGCAGGCAGGAATAAACAAAGCCATGGATGAAAGAGGTCTGCAAGTAGATCAATGTACGGACAGAGAGGAATGGCGAACGGGTATCGGAAGACGAAGAACGTTATAAACCGATAATATAATAATAATGTAAAAGTACCAGCTTTTTAAATCCTAAAGTCTAGGGATGGCGCTTGTTGAACAAAAACCCGGTTTTTGGTTATACCGGTTTTTTTAACTTACGGTTTAACCTGGCGGTTATAACCGGTCAAAAAATCGGTTGTTCCAAAAACAGGTTTTCGGTTTTTTTTAATCAAAAGCAAATACTCAATAAGTTATAATGTTACATTTATATTGCACTTTAGTTTGCTCAATTTTCCTCCCGAAAAATTCCCCAACCAATTCAACCTATAAAAATTTTCCCATGCGCTTTTAAGTTACCCTAAAAATGGGCCAGAGTACCCCAATCTCTGATTCGTCGCTCGTTGTAGACGGCGTCGGCGTATATTGCGTTGTAAATAATTGGGATATTCCCAAAAGTGATGATCCTATCGATCTATCAAAATGTCCCTTGGATCTATCAAGTTTTAAAAAATGTCCAAATGACTTATAGGTATTTTACAAAATAAATTCGATAAACCAATTCAGTATTTACTTCTCTATTGCCATCAAAAAATTTCAGTAGGTAATATTTTTTAATACGTTTGTATAATACCTACCATTTATTTCGTAAGAATTATTTATTGTTTAAAAATTACATAATGGAGATTCCTAATCGTATTTCGGTATTCACATTATACAAGAGTCTCAAGTCTCAAGTACTCAAGTATAAACAATTTTTTAGCTGATGATGGTTGGAATATCGATTTCAAGCAGATCACATACTTTTATGTAAATATTATCATCACATGCACCATTTCACCAGTCTTTGAAATATTTATTAATCTAAATAACTATTCTCAAAATTGTTTCATAAAAGCTGATGTGACACTTTCGTCCAGTTCTCTATTAGTAAATAAAAGTTGAATTATGGTTGTTTGGGTTAATTACTTCGCATTTATTATTTATAATATTATATGATTAAGATCGAAAATATATAGAAATTTCTTCATTTTTCTCTAAATTAATTTTTTTCCACAGGCAACTTATTCGGTTTTTCAATGGTTATTACTTTAAAAAGAAAAAAACCGGTTATAACCGGGACAAAAAAACAACCGGTAAAACCGGTTGTTTCGAATTAAAAAAACTGGGTTTAGGTTATAACCGGTAGGTTTTTTCCATCCCTTAGTCCAGCGGTTCTCAATCTGTGGTACAGGTACCACTGGTGGTACATCTCATTATTTGGGGTGGTACACAAGACACAAAAAAAATTAAAATAGTAGTGCTTAGTAAGTCTTGATAATACAATCTAAAACTATAGGTGGTACCAAAAATAATAAAAAGAACTGTAGGTGGTACATGACTCAAAAAGTTTGAGAGCCCCTGCCTTAGTCGATTAATTTAGTTTGCAGTCAATACTAACAAAGTTATTCAAATTGTTTATAAGCCAAAAATGACTCTACTTTACTAAAATATTTTCGGAATGATAAAAATGAGTTTTTATTATTTTTTTAAAAACTTTGAAAACATAAGTCTTCTTCTTTCATGTAGTTTCCACAAAATTGCTGTATCATTATTATTTTATGAAGAAAAGCATGCTTTATCGTTGCAAAGAAAAGGATTTTTTATTAAAAAAATTGAATAAAATGTAAACTAATTGACGAATCACCTTGAAATTTTTTGTTATATCTGGACTGAACATGGACTGTTTGACCCAATTTTTCATGTAATATCAGTCTTAAGTTTATTTTTGCAAAAGTTTATTTTTGCAACTTCCGAAGCAACAAATAATCGTACCAAAATTCAAAAACTGCCATTTTAAACCTTTGTTCATCTACTAAAAATGAATACTCTATCTGATATAAGATATTTAATTACTTATTTTTACCTGTAGCGACTTAAACGAAAAGACTGTAATTTTCAGGGCCGTGCCGTTCTATGATGCGGTGAGGCAGCCGCATCAGGCGGCATCACAAGGGGGCGGCATAATCAGTAAAATCTAATATCTTCTTCTTCTTCTTCAAGTGCCGTCTCCTAATCGGAGGTTGGATATCATCATCACTATCTTTAATCTATCCACCTCTGCTCTAAAGAGTTCTATAGAACTGCATCTAAACCAGTCCCTTAAATTCTTTAACCGTGACATTCTCCTTCTTCCAATGGACACGCGCCAACTCGTAACTCTTAATGACAAACTTTTTCAAATCAAAATGTACACCGGCCAATTCGTAACTTTTTTACTACCTGACCCTCCCAACTTGCAACTTATACAGGTGAATTCGAAACCATTGTTTAATTCTAATTCTATTTACACATAAACATTACATCTACTGGTAATGCAGCAGAGGTATGCTCCACGTAACGTAGAGCCACACCCAGAGCTTTAGTGGCATCTGCGTGTGACACTCAATATGACAGTGAAACTTCTTCCTCGCTTTCTTCATCTTCATTAGTCATTAGGGTTGCCTTGAGGTTGAACCAAGTCTACAATGTATTCATCCGTAAATTCTTCGCTCCCTTTGTCGTCAGCTTCAATCCATTCTGTAATTACACTTTCTTCTTAGTTTTCTGATCCATCTTGTATAGGGGAACGGGGAAAAATGGAGCTTATTCAAATTAGAAATCAAGCCATGGAGTTAACGACTAAGCACAAATGATGACACTGGCTCTGCATCAGTGACATCAATCTGAGATGGGTGGAAGAGGGAGAGAGACAGGCACAGCGACTTAAAATCAACGACAAAGTAAACTTTCAATTATTAGTTAGGCTAACTTTCGGATAATCCGACCTTTTCGGAATCCGAAAAGGCTGTCCCCCCAATTAGTTAGGATTTGCGGGGTTTTACTGTATATAGGTACCTACTATAATATCTGCGTTCCAATCGGCTGGTAGTCTGTTTTGTTCATATTTTTTGTTGTATTAGCTGGTTTATTTCCTTATGTAATTCTCTTCCTCTGTATTTTTTTCCACTGTTATTTCATTTTCTTCTGCTGCTTTTCCGTTTTCTATGTTTTTAATATTTGTTTTTGTACGTTTTCTTCTGTGAAAATTTCTACTTCGTTGTTATCTTGTTCTTCTTCATCTGTTTCCTTCATACCGAATAGCATTTTTTCGTAATATTCTTCTCATATTCTGCTGATCTGTTTGTCTTCAAACAGGGTTTCTCTTTTTTTTTTTGTTTTTTAGTACTCTTGTTTTAATGCTGGACGTATTTTTTTATCTGACTTTTTTGTAAAATTGTTATATTTGATGGTTTTCTGTCTTTTTTAATGTCCTCCAGCGAAACCCGTCATTTTTCTTCTTTTTATTTGTTGAGTTTGCTGTGTTTCTCGCTATTTTTTATTCTTCCCTGTTTTGTTTTGAGGGATTGGTTGTTTATCCACGTCATTCTAGCGTAGTTTTTTAGTTTTCTGCGTTTCGCAGTCTTGGTCGTACGTAAATTACACATTTAAAATTGAAAAGGATTTATAGGTTCCAAATTAGCTAAAAGACGGTGTTTCAATCCCTGTTTGTGTATTATCGCTCCAAACCCTTCTTGGCAGTAGCGCACCCAGGGGGGGGTTTGGGAGTTAAACCCCCTTTCCCCCAGGGCATATGAAAAATATATAAATAATAGCAGGAAAATGTAACTTGTCTTTCACAAAATATAGAAAAAAAATTCGACGCCCAAGCCGACCCCCTTCCCCCCAGAGAAAAATTATAGGTGCGCTACTGCTGCTTGGATGTGTCCCGTTTTTTTCAAATTTATGATATGGTCACCCTACAGTAGAAACGCTTCTTAATTCACGAGAGTATTCTACACACTTGTTCTTAATCCAGGATACAGTTTTTTGTGTCAAATTAGAATTTCATAATGGTAGATAAGTTTATTTTAATTTTCTAATCTATTTCAACAGTAGGGCCCCCGCATACTGCAGACTTTTTACCTGCCGATAGTTTAGTCGGGTTGGGCAAAATTAAAGATTTTTCTTTTTAAAATATGTAAGAATGTAGTTCGTTTGGTATGGCATGAGTGCTTTAATTTTTTTTAAGTATGTATTCTATTTGTTTTTAATTTTGTAGACTAGCAGACTTAACTACTTTATGTAATGTGAAATTTAAGACTTACTACTATATTTTAAATATTTTTCAAAATATTATTTTCTATATCCTTACATAAAAAAATACATTGAGTGTATGAAATAAGTAAGCAATGTTTTAAACATTTTTATTATTTTCCAGACACCTTTGCACCTATTAGTTGAACAAATTATATTATTAAAAATTTTGTACTTACTTTACTTAAGCCGTCCTCTTGTACCCTACGCTGTCGAGGTAAAAGTTTTGTAATAAAAAATTAAGAATTCAATTTTAACACTTCTATAATATGTTACAATTGAGCAATTAGACCAGCAGATTCGGCAACTGGTTATGATAAATTCATCAATTTTAATGAACATACTTTTTAATTTTTTATTTTTGCAGTGAAAAAAAATACATTGTTAATTATACAAAAAAATATCATTAATATATCACAACAATATTTTTTTCAACATACTACAATAATCAATTATAAAAATATCCGAAGTCTAAATTCCAACATTTGAGGTGACAACAGCGCAGTGGAAGCCATGAGGACATAAACTCAAATATACGGAGACCACTACAACCGCAAACTGAATAAATATATATTTGGATGCCATCAAAACCGTTAAAGTGATTTTAGATATACAGCAAGCGAACATGGCGCGCCTGACGGCAATTGCTCCAAGTAATGTGTATATTATTATACAGATAACGTGACTGAGGACGTCCGGCCAATATTTTGTGTAAGCATTGTAGGAAGTGGTACCTTTCATTTGCGATACATTTTAGGGAAAGTCCTCGTGGCAACCGTATATCGGAGTTCACGAAGACCTGGAAGCCACGAGAGACTACGGTTTAACATGGGGGGACGTCATAAGATGCTAAAAATAAATATATATATATATATATATATATATATATATATGAAAGAAACGACGATTGCATTTTATTACGCTTCGACCACCACCGACATCCTACACGACGTGTTTCAAGGTAATATCAACCTCTCGTCAGGAATGTCTAGGTGGACAGTCGAAGCGGAATAAAATGCATGGGGCCTTCCTGGTGATAATAAAACAACCAGACTTCAGTACACTAGGTACGACATCTATATGAAATAAAACGAAAAGATTTCTCTGGTGTACAGAAGAAACCTTTTCCGTAGCGGCCGTGACCATGTGAATTCAAAGTCTTGATAAAGACGATGAAACGACAAAAGATACCTCTTTGTGTCACAGATTTGTCTACAAAGCCACGTTATTCGCTACGCATTCGTCAATACGGAGAAACCGTGGTAATATGAAAGAAACGGCGATTGCATTTTATTACACTTCGACCACCACCGACATCCTACACGACGTGTTTCAAGGTAATATCAACCTCTCGTCAGGAATGTCTAGGTGGACAGTCGAAGCGGAATAAAATGCATGGGGCCTTCCTGGTGATAATAAAACAACCAGACTTCAGTACACTAGGTACGACATCTATATGAAATAAAACGAAAAGATTTCTCTGGTGTACAGAAGAAACCTTTTCCGTAGCGGCCGTGACCATGTGAATTCAAAGTCTTGATAAAGACGATGAAACGACAAAAGATACCTCTTTGTATCACAGATTTGTCTACAAAGCCACGTTATTCGCCACGCATTCGTCAATACGGAGAAACCGTGGTAATATGAAAGAAACGGCGATTGCATTTTATTACACTTCGACTACCACCGTCTTTATCAAGACTTTGAATTCACATGGTCACGGCCGCTACAGAAAAGGTTTCTTCTGTACACCAGAGAAATTTTTTCGTTTCATTTCATATATATATATATATATATATATATATATATATATATATATATATATATATAGACAGACTTTTATGCATATTGGGTTCTGCAGCAATTGAAAGGTGTACTCTTTTAAGTTTTTATTCCAAGCTTTCGGTTTTGATTAAAACCATCACCAGGGTGCTACAATATTATATAAATGTGAGACAATATGAAAAACATGTGCAAAATAATATATACTTACAACTTATTGAGGATATTTCAAAATGATGTCATTATAATGAGATGCAAAAATGTTCTTAAAATTTTGAAGCCGATGTATCGATAAAATAAGATTTAATATCCAAAAGTTAATTATTAATTTATACAGCATAATTTCGAGAAAAGACCAAATGACAATTAAACATGACATGACATTATTTTGAAATATCTAACAAACATTTTTTTTATAAATGAACAGTTTTAGTAAATGACCAATAAGAATCCACGGTAAGTTTGAAAATATTTTTAAATGATGAAAATTAAAGTTATTAGCATTTAAAAAGAGCCTCCTTGACGTATGTGACTCACGATCTAATATCTTTACGTTATTATAATCAATTTGATGATTATAATAATAATAATAATAAATCTTTTTGGAAATGGTTCATATAAATAAAAATCCAAATTCAATGAATCATCGTACTGATATAGGCCACCTAAATGAAATGTTTTCTTACTTACTCTTTTTAGATAATCGTGAGTTATCTCATAACGCCTCTTCTAGATACTCTGACCGGTCAATAACATTATACATTAATTTTGTATACATATTTAAACAAAATTTTTAATTTTTGATTAAATTTTACTCTTTTTTGAAATGTAACCTTAATTTCAACAAACAAATTATTTTCTGTATCTTTTGAAAGTCAAATTTAAATGCTAATAACTTTAATTTTCATCATTTAAAAATATTTTCAAACTTACCGTGGACATTGGTCATTTACTAAAACTGTTCATTTATAAAAAAATGTTTGTTAGATATTTCAAAATAATGTCATGTCATGTTTAATTGTCATTTGGTATTTTCTCGAAATTGTGCTGTATAAATTAATAATTAACTTTTGGATATTAAATCTTGTTTTATCGATACATCGGCTTCAAAATTTTAAGAACATTTTTGCATCTCATTATAGTGATATCATTTTGAAATATCCTCAATAAGTTGTAAGTATATATTATTTTACACATGTTTTTCATATTGTCTCACATTTATATGATATTGTAGCACCCTGATGATGGTTTTAATCAAAACCGAAAGCTTGGAATAAAAACTTAAAAGAGTACACCTTTCAATTGCTGCAGAACCAAATATCCATAAAAGTCTGTCTATATACTGTCAGCAAAGACTCCTTATCATATATATATATATATATATATATATACAAGGAGATGTACAAGATGTACAAGGAGGTATATATACATGTAAGATAATATACAGTATGTCCCTGTAAGTTGTATCCATATGAAAAACCTTTTTATTATTAATTTTACGAAAAAAAGTTATTCTTTATAAAAAGCTCTGCATGGTCCAAAACCTAAGATTTAACCATCAAATATCAAATTTTTTGAATATTATACGAGGTATGTCAAAAAGTTTGAATTTCACTCAAGAGTAAAGTAGCTTTATTTTTCACAATATTGAAAATTGCTATTATGAAAAGTTGTTTGGAATTAAAAACTATATTCTAATATGCAATTACATCCTTCTAATTGAAAAATTTTTTTTTTGAAAAATTATGGATAACTATCATTATTTTTTCAGTTATTTCAATTCCGATAAATCTTTTATTATTAATTTTACGAAAAAAAGTGATTCTTAATAAAAAGTTCTGGATGGTCTAAAACTTAAAATACAACCACCTTATATCAAATTTTATCAATTTTATACGAGGTATGTCAAAAAAGATAAATTTAGATCAAAAGTAAAGTACCTTTATACTTCAGAATATTTCAATTAGAAGGATGTAATTATATACTTAAAAATAGTTTTAATTCTAAATAACTTTTCATAATAACAACTTTTGATATTGTGAAAAATAAACGTATTTTACTCTTGAGCGAAATTCATATTTTTTGACATACCTCGTATAAAATTGATAAAATTTCACATAAGATGGTTGTATTTTAGATTTTATATTATGCAGAACGTTTTATTAAGATTCACTTTTTTTCGTAAAATTAATAATAAAAGAGTTATCTGAATTAAAATAACTGAAAATAATGTTAGTTATCCATAATTTTTCAAAAAAAAAATTTCAATTAGAAGGATGTAATTGCATACTAGAATACAGTTTTTAATTCCAAACAACTTTTCATAATAGCAATTTTCAATATTGTGAAAAATAAAGCTACTTTACTCTTGAGTGAAATTCAAACTTTTTGACATACCTCGTATAATATTCAAAATATTTGATATTTGATGGTTAAATCTTAGGTTTTGGACCATACAGAGCTTTTTATAAAGAATAACTTTTTTTCGTAAAATTAATAATAAAAAAGTTTTCCATATATATACAACTTACAGGGACATACTATATATATATATATATATATATATATATATATATATATATAAGATGTAGATCTTTGAAACACACTCAGTGAATTTACATATATATATATATATATATATATATATATATATATATATATATATATATATATATATATATATATATATATATCAAGTAGTGACTCTTGAGGATGCAGTCAGTTTATTTGGCCAACAAGACAAAGAAAACTCTTTGATTTACTGTCAAGCTTTCGAATTATATTTAATTCTTTTTCAAGACATCTACAAAATTTATAAATATAAAACTTAAGTAATTACAATGTATATTTTGTTTACTCACTAGTCGTTGAGATTGATTGAAAAAGTTGAAACTTTACTAGAAGGACAATCACACACATATTAAAATATTCAAATAATTTTAGCCAATCTATTACATTATGTTGTGTCCATGGTTCGTTGTTCAACATGTATGAAGTGTATACCATTTCTTTAGAAGGAAAGCAAAACCAGTAACAATAGTTTTTTTATAATTACAGTTATTAATTTGATTGATGTAAAGTAAATTAGTTCAGTCAATGTGTCTACCAGCATAAAATGAATTTTTAATGGTGGAATGTACGATAGAAAATCAGATTATGATGTTGTGTCAAATGTTTGTTGATATGCTAATATGTAACAATAAATGCTACTTAATTTGTCTATATCTGACTTTCTATTTATACATTTTCTATTTTTCTGGATGTGTGTCATTTCTACAAATAACCTTTTCTGTTCATTTTTCACCCTCTCTAAGATTGACGCTTGTGAAAAATTAAATGTATGATTTAGATTAATTGAGTGATCTGCTAATGCACAAGCTTGCGATTTTTTATCCGATTTGCGATTTTAAAATTATTCTGCTGTGTAATGTCCGAGATGTTTCTCCTATATAAACCTTATCGCAGTCTGAGCAAGGTATTTGATACACAACTTTTGAACTTTCCTTAGTCGTAAGTGGATCTTTAGTTTTGGTGTATAAATGTGCTATAGTTTTAACGTTTCTGGTAGCAATTTTTATGTTTTCGAGTCCTTTAAATAATTTGAGAAGTTTTGGTGTTAAAAATGGAATATAAGGTAAAGATCCAAATGTTTGTGGTGTTGTTGGTACTAAGGTGTCGATTGTTGGGCTAGTGTTTCTTTCTTGGCTTGCCATATTCACTGTGGGTTGTTTTTTATTGTTGGTATTGTCAATCAATGTGATGGAAGCTGGAGAGGTAGCAGTACTAAAAATTAATTTATTAAGTAGTCCTACTGGATAAGAGTTTTCCATTAATATGTTTTTTAGTCTCTTCAAACTCCTTTCTCTATATGTTGGATGAGATATTTTTATTGCTCGACTTTTTAGTCCCAAAATTAAGTTTATTTTCATTCTTGTAGGATGTTCAGAATAGTAATTTATGAATCTATTGCTAGAAATCGGTTTTCGATACCATTCTGTTTTGAGACTATTATCTTGAGTGCGATGGACTAGCATAGATAATAGTCTCAAAACAGAATGGTATCGAAAACCGATTTCTAGCAATAGATTCATAAATTACTATTCTGAACATCCTACAAGAATGAAAATAATCTTAATTTTGGGACTAAAAAGTCGAGTAATAAAAATATCTCATCCAACATATAGAGAAAAGAGTTTGAAGAGACTAAAAAACATATTAATGGAAAATTCTTATCCAGTAGGACTACTTACTAAATTAATTTTTAGTACTGCTACCTCTCCAGCTTCCATCACATTGATTGACAATACCAACAATAAAAAACAACCCACAGTGAATATGGCAAGCCAAGAAAGAAACACTAGCCCAACAATCGACACCTTAGTACCAACAACACCACAAATATTTGGATCTTTACCTTATATTCCATTCTTAACACCAAAACTTCTCAAATTATTTAAAGGACTCGAAAACATAAAAATTGCTACCAGAAACGTTAAAACTATAGCACATTTATACACCAAAACTAAAGATCCACTTACGACTAAGGAAAGTTCAAAAGTTGTGTATCAAATACCTTGCTCAGACTGCGATAAGGTTTATATAGGAGAAACATCTCGGACATTACACAGCAGAATAATTTCCCACAGAAGTGATATTAATACAAAAAAATCGCAAGCTTGTGCATTAGCAGATCACTCAATTAATCTAAATCATACATTTAATTTTTCACAAGCGTCAATCTTAGAGAGGGTGAAAAATGAACAGAAAAGGTTATTTGTAGAAATGACACACATCCAGAAAAATAGAAAATGTATAAATAGAAAGTCAGATATAGACAAATTAAGTAGCATTTATTGTTACATATTAGCATATCAACAAACATTTGACACAACATCATAATCTGATTTTCTATCGTACGTTCCACCATTAAAAATTCATTTTATGCTGGAAGACACATTGACTGGACTAATTTACTTTACATCAATCAAATTAATAACTGTAATTATAAAAAAACTATTGTTACTGGTTTTGCTTTCCTTCTAAAGAAATGGTATACACTTCATACATGTTGAACAACGAACCATGGACACAACATAATGTAATAGATTGGCTAAAATTATTTAAATATTTTAATATGTGTGTGATTGTCCTTCTAGTAAAGTTTCAACTTTTTCAATCAATCTCAACGACTAGTGAGTAAACAAAATATACATTGTAATTACTTAATTTTTATATTTATAAATTTTGTAGATGTCTTGAAAAAGAATTAAATATAATTCGAAAGCTTGACAGTAAGTCAAAGAGTTTTCTTTGTCTTGTGGGCCAAATAAACTGACTGCATCCTCAAGAGTCACTACTTGATATATAAATCTACAGTCAAGAATACCACCATCTTATATATATTTATATATATATATATATATATATATATATATATATATATATATATATATATATATATATATATATATATCCTCTAAGGTAACAGCTGATCTGGTAGGCAAGAAGGGGTTGAAGTTATTGGGTATGCAGCTGATTGAAAGCCAAGTGATACTCTGTTCAACAAATCATTATATTTCGACAATTTTCATTGTCATCATCAGATGAGAGCTACAAATATTTAAACATGGTACATTTTTTTTTATAATACAATTTCTTTGTTAATTATGTCTTACTTGATTGAGGTTAGTGGCAATGATCTTCAACATCAAGTACTTTGCAGTATGAGACCGTGTGGGTTACAGCTTTAGTTGGTACTATATCCATTGAATTATTATAAATATTGTATAATTTACTATCACAATAATAAAAGGACGAACACAATACACTTTAAAATCAAAACAAAAACGTTTGTTAATCGACTGTCATTAAGGTTAAGTACCAGAATATCAAATATCGAATGTTGCTATTTTATGTGAGAAAATAATTAGTTCCATGTCACTAATGTCACAGAGGCTTATTTAATTGAAGTTAACTATACCGGTTGTCTCTTAGTTTTGAAATTTATTATTATATTTTATGTTATGTTAGTTATTTATTTAGGATGTGTGTTAATTTATGTTGTTTTTCCAGATTTAGTAAATAAGCGTAAATCTCACTCAGATGCTCGACATCTGATTTCTTATTTATCAAGTAATCAGTTTGGGTGATAAATGCCATCTCAAGGAAGAGTCTTTTGTTGAGGTTATTTTCCATTGCAAGGATCTTTGTTTCATTATAGTTGATTATATGTTGTTCGTCATGTACGTGTTTTGCAAGGGAGCATCTATCAGGGTATAGTCTACTGTCACTTTTATGTGACGCAATGCGGCCTTTAAGATGTCTATTTGTCTGTCCAATGTATTGTTTGTTGCAACTTGCACAAGGAATACAATAGACGATATTCGATAACTGGTCTGTAGGTGTTTTGTCTTTGATCTTAGTGAAAATGGAACCGATTGTTAGAACTGTGTAATTGGCTATTTTTATATTCTCGTCAACTGATTTAAAAATTCGTGTAAGTTTCGGTGTTAAGTCTTGTATGAACGGTAATTTAAAGTATTTACGTGGGGTTAATATAGCGTCGGTTGTGTCTATTGTGGGATTAATGTTTTGTGGTATGTGAACAGGGTTGGTTTGTGTCCCGGGTAATGTATCATTAGTTGTGTTAAATAGTAGTTTAGTAATTAGTGTGTTTGGGTATGAGTTGTCTAGGAAGAGCTGACGAATGAGTTTTAAGTTTTTATTATGGAACGACTGATCTGAAATTTGTAAGATTCTATTTTTCATTTGTTTTATAAGATTGATTTTTGTATTGTGCTTATGATATGACCAGTAGTTTATATATCTTCCGGAGCTAATGGGTTTCCTGTACCAATCTGTTATTATTACGTTGTTATTGCTGCGTATTAGTTTGGTGTCGAGGAATGGGACTGATTGGTGTTTGTCTTCTGTTTCCACTGTAAATTGGATATGTGGGTCGAAATCGTTAAAGATGTATAAAAGTTCATTTATCATATCTTTTGGTAGGGCTAAGATTATATCGTCAACATATTTCTTTAGGAAGGTTATTCTGAATGGAAGAACAGGAATGACTGTATCTAAAAGGTCGTCCATAACATATGAGGCCAGAATAGAACTCACACAACCCCCCATGGGGGTGCCTATTTTTTGTTTATATATTTTGTTGTTAAATGAGAAATATGTGTTGTTAAATAGAAAGCTGACTAGTGCTAAGAAGGTATCTTTATTAATTTTACAATGTTTGGTTATGTCAGACCAATGTTTGTTTATGGATCTTAAGCAAGCCTCGAGATAGATGTTTGTAAAAAGAGAAACGACATCCAAGCTAACTAAAACGTAATTATTCGGTAGTTGTAATCCGTTAAATGTTGTTTTTACGTCGAATGAGTCCTTTATGTAGTAATCATTGTCAAAGTCATATGCTGCAGTTAGGATGTTTTTAACAAAATTGGCAATATTTTCAGTTGGAGAGTTAATTGATGAAACAATAGGTCTTAGTGATAATGTCGGTTTGTGTATTTTTGGTAATGCATAGAATTTTGGAGAGTTACTATTATATTTTGTTAGTTGTTTTTTGGTAGGTTCATCAATAAAGTTTCTGTTAAGTAAATTCTGTACTAATTTATTGCTTTCTTTTTGTATTGTAAGTGTTGGGTCAGACTTTAATTCTAAATATATTTTATTATTTTCAAGGAGTTGTTGCGATAACTCTGTATAGTCCGTTCGTTTCATGATCACAGTAACGTTTCCTTTGTCTGATCTAGTGACTATCAGTTCTGGATGTTGTCTGAGAAATTTCTTTGTTTTGACTAGTAAATAGTGAAAGTAGTTATTGGTCTTTTTTGTGTTTAGCGTAGTTAGTGAGTACGTTTGTAGATCTAGCTCTTGTGATTATTTTTGTTTGTTCGTCTTTAATTGAAGAAGTTACCAAGTCAATGTCAGCAAGTAGGTTTTTTATTGTTATGTCATGACTTACTTTTGGTTCAATACTAAACTTTGGGCCTAGTGCTAGAAATTTTTCAATATCTTTAGGTATGTCTACATTACTAATGTTTTTTATCCAGTTTGGTTTTGTATTAAAATGAATAGATTCAAAGTTATGTTTCAGTTTTTCTAATTTATTGATTTGTATTGCTTTAGTTATGTGATATAATCTGTTATAAACTATTAGTTGTTTGCTAGCAAATTCGATGAAAGTCTGTTCATTGATATTATTAATGATTTTGTTTTTTAGTAGTGTTAGATTGTGTTCTAAATTGTTTATTAATTTGTGTACAAAATGAATTTCTTTATTTAATAAACTAGTACTTAACCTTTTTTGTATCTTTAAAAGATCATGCTGTGCATCAGGATCTTGTCTTAGCAATAGTTCTTCAACTGGGGTTGTTGCCTGCTTGAGGTGCGATGGTTGTAATCCCATTGTGCGGCAGTTTAATAAAAATTGTTTCTTATTTCGTTCTCTAGCTAGTTTTTTGTTTGTTTTACACCATTGTTTCAAATAGTTGACGGCATCAATTCCGTAGCGATACTCGATGTTTTCGTAGAAACCCATGACTGAGAATAAATCCTCTAAGGTAACAGCTGATCTGGTAGGCAAGAAGGGGTTGAAGTTATTGGGTATGCAGCTGATTGAAAGCCAAGTGATACTCTGTTCAACAAATCATTATATTTCGACAATTTTCATTGTCATCATCAGATGAGAGCTACAAATATTTAAACATGGTACAGAACGAAATACATATGGTATGGTAACATACATATGAATTCTACATATTAGAGAACGAAATAAGAAACAATTTTTATTAAACTGCCGAACAATGGGATTACAACCATCGCACCTCAAGCAGGCAACAACCCCAGTTGAAGAACTATTGCTAAGACAAGATCCTGATGCACAGCATGATCTTTTAAAGATACAAAAAGGTTAAGTACTAGTTTATTAAATAAAGAAATTCATTTTGTACACAAATTAATAAACAATTTAGAACACAATCTAACACTACTAAAAAACAAAATCATTAATAATATCAATGAACAGACTTTCATCGAATTTGCTAGCAAACAACTAATAGTTTATAACAGATTATATCACATAACTAAAGCAATACAAATCAATAAATTAGAAAAACTGAAACATAACTTTGAATCTATTCATTTTAATACAAAACCAAACTGGATAAAAAACATTAGTAATGTAGACATACCTAAAGATATTGAAAAATTTCTAGCACTAGGCCCAAAGTTTAGTATTGAACCAAAAGTAAGTCATGACATAACAATAAAAAACCTACTTGCTGACATTGACTTGGTAACTTCTTCAATTAAAGACGAACAAACAAAAATAATCACAAGAGCTAGATCTACAAACGTACTCACTAACTACGCTAAACACAAAAAAAAGACCAATAACTACTTTCACTATTTACTAGTCAAAACAAAGAAATTTCTCAGACAACATCCAGAACTGATAGTCACTAGATCAGACAAAGGAAACGTTACTGTGATCATGAAACGAACGGACTATACAGAGTTATCGCAACAACTCCTTGAAAATAATAAAATATATTTAGAATTAAAGTCTGACCCAACACTTACAATACAAAAAGAAAGCAATAAATTAGTACAGAATTTACTTAACAGAAACTTTATTGATGAACCTACCAAAAAACAACTAACAAAATATAATAGTAACTCTCCAAAATTCTATGCATTACCAAAAATACACAAACCGACATTATCACTAAGACCTATTGTTTCATCAATTAACTCTCCAACTGAAAATATTGCCAATTTTGTTAAAAACATCCTAACTGCAGCATATGACTTTGACAATGATTACTACATAAAGGACTCATTCGACGTAAAAACAACATTTAACGGATTACAACTACCGAATAATTACGTTTTAGTTAGCTTGGATGTCGTTTCTCTTTTTACAAACATCTATCTCGAGGCTTGCTTAAGATCCATAAACAAACATTGGTCTGACATAACCAAACATTGTAAAATTAATAAAGATACCTTCTTAGCACTAGTCAGCTTTCTATTTAACAACACATATTTCTCATTTAACAACAAAATATATAAACAAAAAATAGGCACCCCCATGGGGGGTTGTGTGAGTTCTATTCTGGCCTCATATGTTATGGACGACCTTTTAGATACAGTCATTCCTGTTCTTCCATTCAGAATAACCTTCCTAAAGAAATATGTTGACGATATAATCTTAGCCCTACCAAAAGATATGATAAATGAACTTTTATACATCTTTAACGATTTCGACCCACATATCCAATTTACAGTGGAATAAATATACTGTATCCCGAAATAACCAAAGTACGTGCCTCCTAGCGGCGGGATACGGGCAACAATACATTGGCTTATAGGGCAGTCCTTACAGTAGGGATCCTGGCCTATACAGAAAAATGCAGGCGGGTGTGGGGTAATACTGCACTTTGGTTGCATTGGTGGTGTATTGGCTAAACGTGCAGGGCAGGGTATGGTGCTGATAGAAAAGGCATTCAGGCATCAAATATCCAAAAATCTTTTCAGGCCATAATAATGAAAAGACCTTCTCCAAACGCAGTAAAAACTTATACTGAAATGATGGCATCTCCTGAGGTAAAATGTTCCGGAAGTAAAATGAGCCTCCGTTCGGATCTCCGGGTGAGGACTATCTCAGGGGGAACACCATTGCAGGTTAGAAAAATCAGGATAGGGTCTTGGAATCTTGGTAGTCTTACAGGTAAGAGTCTGGAGTTAGTGGATGCGCTCAAACGAAGAAGAGTTCAAATTGCTTGTATTCAAGAAACTAGGTGGAAAGGACAAAGGGCGAAAGAACTAGGTGAAGGATACAAATTGTGGTATGTAGGGAGTAGTAACACTAGAAATGGAGTTGGTATAATTGCTGATAGTGAAATGAAAGGTAACGTAGTAGAAGTTGTAAGAACGAGTGATAGAATGATGTCAGTGAAATTTGTAATTGATAAAGAGGTATTGAATGTTGTTTGTGTGTATGCTCCCCAAACAGGTCTGGGTGAGAATGAAAGAAGAGCTTTCTATGATCAATTAGGAGACGTACTGAGTGATATTCCAGCAGAGGAGAAAGTTATAATAGGAGGTGATTTCAATGCACATGTGGGCCAAACCAAGACAGGATATGAAACAATACATGGGGGATTAGGCTTTGGAACTAGAAATGAAGCTGGAGATGACATGCTTGAATTAGCAACAGCATTGGATATGGCGATTGTTAACACATTCTTTAAAAAGAGAGAAACTCAACTTATTACCTACAAAAGTGGACAACATCAATCCCAAATAGACTACTTCATGATAAGGAAAGAAGACATACGTGAATGCAAGGACTGCAAGGTAATAGTGAGTGAGACAGTAAGCCAACAACATAAGCTGCTTGTTCTGGACATCGAAGTAAAAAGCGAAACTAAACAAAAATATCGGAGAGGACCACAAAAAATCAAATGGTGGCTGCTGAAAGATGAGAAAGAAGGTCTATTCAGGAGAAGAATAGTAGAAAAAATATGTTGGAACATGAAAGGAAGCCCTAATACAATTTGGAGAAAAATGGCCAGTAGTATTAGAGAGACTGCTATTGAAATACTTGGGAAAACGTCAGGAAAAAAGTTTGAGGATAAAGAGACTTGGTGGTGGTCAAACGAAGTACAAGGAAAAATAAAAGAGAAGAGAAAATTATATAAAAAGTGGCAAGAAACCAGATCCGACACAGATCTTCAAAACTATATGGTGGCGAAAAAGGAAGCGAAAGTAGCAGTAGCAAAAGCCAAAGCAGAAGCGTATTCAAACCTATATGATCAACTTGATACCAGGGAAGGCGAAACGAAGATATATAAAATAGCCAAACAGAGAGCAAGGAAAGCAAAAGATTTTAATCAGATTAGATGTATCCGAGATGAAAATAATAAAATACTAGTTCACGAAAGGGAAGTCAAAAAGAGATGGAGAAAGTACTTTGACAGCTTATTAAATGAAGAATTTGACAGACAGCCTGTAGAGTCAACGGAGACAGTAGCAGCAATGGTCACCAAAATAACCAACGAGGAAGTGGCTCAAGCGCTTCAAAAAATAAAGAAAGGAAAAGCGGTAGGACCAGATGATATTCCTGGGGAAGTATGGAGAGCATTGGGAGAGACAGGAACAAGGTGGCTAGCAGGTCTATTTAATAGAATTATGGAAGTCGGACAAATGCCAGACGAATGGAGAAGCAGTATACTGGTACCTGTTTACAAAAACAAGGGAGATATACAACAATGTACAAACTACAGGGCTATAAAACTGCTTAGCCACACCATGAAAATATGGGAAAGAGTAATTGACAGACGGATACGTGAAGAGACCGAAATATCCGAGAATCAATTTGGCTTTATGCAGGGTAGATCAACAACAGATGCAATTTTCATTATAAGGCAGTTGATGGAAAAATACAGGAGTAAAGAAACAAACGCTCATATGGTATTCATTGATCTTGAGAAAGCATATGATAGAGTTCCTCGAGAGATTCTGTGGTGGGCACTCAATAAGAAAGGAGTCCCTGGTGAATATGTAAAGATTGTGAGGGATATGTATGAGGGAGTAACGACTAGTGTTAGGACAGGTGTGGGAGAGACTGATAAATTTCATGTGAAAGTAGGATTGCACCAAGGCTCTGTGCTTAGTCCGTATTTATTCTCATTAGTTTTGGACCAGATAACAGCGAAACTACAGGGTAACATTCCATGGTGCTTAATGTATGCTGATGATGTCGTGTTAGTAGGAAATAGTGAAAGAGACTTAGAACAAAAACTGGAACAGTGGAGACAAGCTCTGGAGGAAAAAGGTTTAAAACTTAGTAGGACAAAAACAGAGTATTTGGAATGTTCATTTAAAGATGGAGCTACTACAAATAAAATGGTATCTTTGGATGGTGAAATGATTGTGAAAAGCAATAGTTTTAAGTACCTAGGATCGGTATTACAGAGTAATGGAGAAATAGATGGAGATGCATGCAGTAGAATTAGGGCTGGATGGATGAAGTGGAAAGAAGCGAGTGGTGTGTTGTGTGACAGAAAAATTCCAATGAAGCTGAAGGGAAAATTCTATAAAACAGCCATAAGACCGGCTATGATGTACGGAACTGAATGTTGGGCAGTGAAAAAGAAAGAGGAACAACGAATGCATGTGGCGGAAATGAGAATGCTTAGATGGATGAGTGGAGTGACAAAGAAGGATAAAATTAGAAATGAGTATATTAGGGGAAGTCTAGGTGTGGCACCAATTGATGCCAAAATGAGAGAGCATAGGTTAAGATGGTTCGGTCATGTTCAACGTCGAGACGTTAATCACCCAATACGAAGAATAGCTGAAGTGCAGATTCCTGGAAGGAGTAGGAGAGGAAGACCAAAGAAGACCTGGGGGGAGACGATAAGGCAGGACATATTGGTAAAGGGGATTAACATTGATATGACCCAAGACAGAATTGTGTGGAGAAATGCAATTAGGGAAGCCGACCCCGCATAGGGATAAGGCAAAGAGAATGATGATGATAATCCAATTTACAGTGGAAACAGAAGACAAACACCAATCAGTCCCATTCCTCGACACCAAACTAATACGCAGCAATAACAACGTAATAATAACAGATTGGTACAGGAAACCCATTAGCTCCGGAAGATATATAAACTACTGGTCATATCATAAGCACAATACAAAAATCAATCTTATAAAACAAATGAAAAATAGAATCTTACAAATTTCAGATCAGTCGTTCCATAATAAAAACTTAAAACTCATTCGTCAGCTCTTCCTAGACAACTCATACCCAAACACACTAATTACTAAACTACTATTTAACACAACTAATGATACATTACCCGGGACACAAACCAACCCTGTTCACATACCACAAAACATTAATCCCACAATAGACACAACCGACGCTATATTAACCCCACGTAAATACTTTAAATTACCGTTCATACAAGACTTAACACCGAAACTTACACGAATTTTTAAATCAGTTGACGAGAATATAAAAATAGCCAATTACACAGTTCTAACAATCGGTTCCATTTTCACTAAGATCAAAGACAAAACACCTACAGACCAGTTATCGAATATCGTCTATTGTATTCCTTGTGCAAGTTGCAACAAACAATACATTGGACAGACAAATAGACATCTTAAAGGCCGCATTGCGTCACATAAAAGTGACAGTAGACTATACCCTGATAGATGCTCCCTTGCAAAACACGTACATGACGAACAACATATAATCAACTATAATGAAACAAAGATCCTTGCAATGGAAAATAACCTCAACAAAAGACTCTTCCTTGAGATGGCATTTATCACCCAAACTGATTACTTGATAAATAAGAAATCAGATGTCGAGCATCTGAGTGAGATTTACGCTTATTTACTAAATCTGGAAAAACAACATAAATTAACACACATCCTAAATAAATAACTAACATAACATAAAATATAATAATAAATTTCAAAACTAAGAGACAACCGGTATAGTAAACTTCAATTAAATAAGCCTCTGTGACATTAGTGACATGGAACTAATTATTTTCTCACATAAAATAGCAACATTCGATATTTGATATTCTGGTACTTAACCTTAATGACAGTCGATTAACAAACGTTTTTGTTTTGATTTTAAAGTGTATTGTGTTCGTCCTTTTATTATTGTGATAGTAAATTATACAATATTATAATAATTCAATGGATATAGTACCAACTAAAGCTGTAACCCACACGGTCTCATACTGCAAAGTACTTGATGTTGAAGATCATTGCCACTAACCTCAATCAAGTAAGACATAATTAACAAAGAAATTGTATTATAAAAAAAAATGTACCATGTTTAAATATTTGTAGCTCTCATCTGATGATGACAATGAAAATTGTCGAAATATAATGATTTGTTGAACAGAGTATCACTTGGCTTTCAATCAGCTGCATACCCAATAACTTCAACCCCTTCTTATATATATATATATATATATATATATATATATATATATATATATATATATATATATATATATATATATATATATATATATATATATATATATATATATATATATAGGTACTTACTTACTCTAAAGTAATTAGGGAATTAAAATTTGAGACTGTCATTTTCAGGTTGGGCGTAGATTTACGCTCCTGCTATGTCTAGGACTCGAATGTTGTTTTTTGATTGGAATGTGTCTAAAGATATTCAACTTCTCATCTTTACCGATGAGCCCAGAGAGGTTGAAGAGGGCGAAACACATTTCTAAGAACTGGTGTTTGGATCTTTGATTCTATTCAAAAAATTTTTCCCAGCCCGAAATGGTGGATGTGTGAATTATTCGTAAGGGTATTTTTCCACATTCTCTATTTCATTTGTTTGATTATATATATATATACATATATATATATATATATATATATATATATATATATATATATATATATATATATATACATCCCGCTATCATTATGTCATCTTTTCATGTTGCAGTCATTTGGCATCACCAAGAAATACTATCATTTTCGAATTTTAATTCGTGTATGTTTGTTGAGCGCATTTTTTAACGCCCTGTATCGTTCTCAGTTTTCTAAAATTTTAATTTTAAAAATTTAAATTATATACTAAAATTTTTACACTTCATAACCATTTTGACTTCCACCACATAAAAATGTGTATTTCCCATCATTTTGCCGCTTTTCGACGTTGCCACGAGTTAAAAATACCGATCTTTTGAGGACAGGTAGAAAAGGTCTATTGTAAACTTAGAGGATGGAAAATTTTGGTAAAATATTCCATCCTCTCAGATTATAAACTACATAAAAGATAGGTTCTTTACCTGTTCAGCTGGATTACCAAGCAAGGGTCTAAATATTTTACGAGTTGAATTGTGTTTATTTGATTTCATCTGTTAAATTAAAATTTCTCATACCGACTTAAAATATTTGTTTGAAAAATTCATTTTATATTTTCGTTTAATTTACTTAGGGTTTTTGGTCAGAATTTTGAAGAAACGCTTGGTTTGACATAAAATTTGGGACACGTACCTATAGCTAATATGTTAAAGAAAAAAAGTGATATTGTGCCGATATGTGCTTTTGATCTGGAGGTGAGTTTCGTCGGTTATAGGGGATGAAAACAAATACGTTCAAATAAGTCCGGAATTGGATAAACTGACTAATTCTAAGCAACTTCTATTTTATAGCGTTTTTCACTAAGTCAATACTTTTAGAGATATTTGCGAGTGAATATGTTCATTTTTCAACAAAAAAAAAAACGTTTTTATACGGTTTTTCGCAAATAACTCAAAAAGTAGGTACTTTATTGAAAAAAAATTAGCAAATAGTAAATATAGCTTATAAAAAAGTGAAAAAATGGTATATGTGTCAGGTCTGTAGACCCAGTAGAAGCAGAGTTATTGCTAAGCTTTGTTTTAAAACCAAGAGGAGTAGGTAAACTAAATGGCAGATTCACACCCAAGAAAGTCACTAGAAATATCATCAGATAAATCTTCTTTTTTGGTTGATCATATCGGCCTTTGACGGTAATCTTGACTAAAAATCTAAAAATAAAAGGAAGAACGCAGAAAATACAAAAATTGCTGATAAAATAAATAAACTAACCTATGAAATGCCAATAGTGTCAAAATTTGATATGAGTAAAATTGCCTGAGGTTGTACCAATTACAAACAAGGTGTACGGCGCGGGAAATTTGAATGACTCCTCTTGTTTAAAAACAGACTATAGTGAAAAATAAGCTCTTATATCTCAAATTCCAAATGGAATATTTTAACGTGAAATAAAAAAATGAAACACTTTTCTAGGAAAACTTATTACAACTTTCTTAAAGTGTTTAAGAAAACGTTTATTTTTATTTTTTTTTAAGTTTCCAGCAGCAAGAGTAAGCAGGTTACGCTCAAAATACAGTTGTTCCTTTTTTTTTTGGTTAAAAATATTCTAAAAACTCCCTCTAATTAACAGCCCAAATGGAATTAATCGTTACCACTTCACAAGTAACTTTATGTATTGTTTGTGTTTGTAAGTTTCATCAGTTCAAAGTGCTTATTTGTGGAAAAATTTGGTTTTAAAGTAAATTTTTTAAAATCTTTAATTTTGAAAAAAAGACTTTTGTCAAAATAACTTAAAAATTATTAGTGATACCAAATATCTTAAAGAGTAAAAAATGTAGGTGTTGCTTTTTTAAATATTTGGAATTTTTTGATTTTCTGGAAGACAAAAATTGGTTAAGATATGGCTGTTCAAAATTTGCATATACATACTCGTGACTAGTGATTCGTTCGAGGCCTTTCAACAAAACCCCTTTCAAAAATAAGCATTTTGAACCAATGCAACTTACAAATCATATACAGGGTTTCCCCGAAAATAGTGCGTTCCTTAAAGGTATAGATAGAAAGCACAATGTAGAGCAAAAAAGTCTTATAACATTTTATTCTAAATTCAGCCGTTTGACCAAAAAACGAAAATACATTTTGATATGCAAATTGATACTCAATTAGTAAATAAACAAGGGGTCCCATTAGATTAAATTTCACAGTCACAGGTTCTTCTACGCCATGTTGCCAGGTCATATAAATTTATGAAAATAAAAATTTACTCTTATGGAGAACAACGTAATTTTTGTTGAAACGGTTAACTTTAGGAAAAAATGTTACAACACCATTTTGTTCTAAATTGTGTATTATATCCACACCTTAAAGGAACGCACTAGTTTCGGAGACACCCTGTATAAACAATACATTTATCTAAAGTAACGTGTGAAGCGGTAACAATTAATTTTCATGACTTTCTTTTGCCAAAAAAAAGGGAACGATTTTATTTTCAGCGTAACTTGCTTACTTTTCACGCTAGAAACTGTTTTAAAAACACCAAAAAAAATTTTTTTTAAACACTTTAAAAGAGTTATGATGAGTGTTTCCCGAAAAGTGCTTTATTTTTTTGGTTATTTTACGTTGAAATATTCGATTTGGTATTTGACGAATAAGAACCTATTTTTCATTAGCTGCAACCCTGCTTCTACTGGGTCTACAGACCTTATACTGACACCTCTTTTTCATAAGCTATATTATTGCTAGGAATATTTTCTTCGATAAAATATGTACATACTTACTTTTTGAGTTATTTGCGAAAATCCGTCCAAAACGTGTTTTTCTATGAAAAATAAACATATTCACTCGCACATACCTCGAAAAGTATTGACCTAAAACTTTTATAGAACAAAATTTGCTTAGAATTAGAATTAGTCAGTTTATCCACTTCCGGACTTATTTTGCACGTATGTTTTTTCACCTCCAAGAAGGGGTGAAAGTCACATCCAGGGCAAGAGAACATATCGGCATAATCTCACTTTTTTCTTTGGCATTTTAGCTACGTGTGTGCCAAATTTTATGTCAATCCAAGCGGTTCTTTAAAATCTGGAGGTTTTGCGATATTTTATCGTGAGTGAATGGAATAATAATTATTACAACGGCAATTATTGCCGTTGTCACTTTTAGATAAGAAGTCATTATCACAATGATATAGTCAGGTTAACTGAATTGTATAATTATTGTTTATATCATTAAATGTGAAAACCTAGAATTATCCATGTCTGTCCGTCAATAAACACAACTCGTCTATTAGTAGGACAGAAAGAATGACAAATAAGGTGTCAAATGAAAGCCTATAACCAAAATATGATATTACATGTGAGAAGTTTGACCTCGGACTGCCTGTTCCAGAGTTGCAACCGAAAGTACTGTTTTAAATTCGTCGAAATAGTACAAACTATTGGTCAACACGACTAAGAAAGACCAGAACAAATACATACTTCCGGTTTCATGCCTGTTGTTCGTCCATATCTGTAGGTGAACAAAATTCATCCGTCATATCAGCTGACAAAAAGTTACACGAAGGGTTCAAATATCGACTGCCGGTTCAACTTCCGGTCACTTTTTGTGAAAAATTAGAACTTACGATGTCCAATTGCTTGTTACAATTTTTTTTATAAGTGTTCTACTCTATCTATTCTGACTTTTCATTAACTTACTTAGATCACATATAATTTAATACAGTTTTGATGTCAGGGTCTTCAAAATTTATGTGGTGAGTTCCGGTATGTGATGAATGAAAAACGACTCCATAAGCAGAAGAAAAAAGTGTTCTCAAGACCTAAGACAATACATCGACTCACAAGAGCGTTGTGACAGTAGCAAAAATTCGAGTTGGGGTTCTAATTACTTTCTCATGCGGCTTACTCTCCTGACTTGGCCCCTTCCGATTATTAAGTGTTCCCAAATCTGAAGAAATGATGGGCGAGTCACAAAGTTTCACAAAAAAGCGAATATTTCGCGAAATGAACGTCAGATCGAAAAACTAAAAAATGCGTGTTCAATATTTTTCAAAAGTCTATCGAATGATACCAAAAACGAACCCCCACGGAAAGGGGTGAGGAGTAAATTAAAAATTTTAAATACGAACCCTGCGATATTTCGCGAAATGAACATCAGAGTGCCAGGGTGTGCTTTTTTTCTGGGGATGAGTACCACCCCCTTCTCGAGTGTGAAAAAATATAGGTCCAAATAAGTCCGTAAGTGGATAAACTAATTAAATTCCTTGTAACTTTTGTTTTTAGATGGTTTTTCGCAAATAAATCAAAAAGTAAGTATTTGATCGAAAAACTATTCCTAGCAAATATAAAGCTTATAAAACAGTAAAAAAAATGATGTATGTATGAAGTCTGGACACACAATAAAAACAGAGTTGGAGCTAATCAAAAGTTGGTTCTTATTCGTCAAATTCCAAATCGACTAGTTCAACGTAAAATGTCCAAAAAATAACGCAGTTTTCGGGGAAAACCCGCCACAAATTTTTTAAAGAGTTTAAAAAAAGTTTTATTTTTGTTATATAAAAAGTATCTATTCTATCACCATCAGCATCAAAAGTAGACCGGGCAGTATCGTCGCCCCCGCTAGCGAAATTATTCCGATTCGATTTTTTTGCACAAACTTACTCAAAAAGAGGTCCTTATAACATATCCAAAGGGTGCCGGGCGGTGCATTGGTCGAAAAATTGTTTAAAAAATTTTTTTGAAACAAATTCACAAAAACAATTTTTTCATTTCGAACAATTTTTTTTAGATAACTTGTGTCATTCTGGGCAAAAAAGGTGTCTTGCCATTTTTGTTTAAAATTGATTGTTGTCGAGTTATATGCGATTAAAAATTTGAAAAATGTGAAAATGGCCATTTTTAAGTCTTAATAACTCGATTAAAAGTTATTATTATGAAATTAAAAAGTGAGCAGATCAAGTTTCAAACCCTTGCTTCAAGGTGCTTCAAGGTCCTTAAGAGATTTTTGTCATTATTTTATTACAAAGCTGTTATTTTTAATTATTAATAATTAGCGCTATAGTCCCGGATTTATCGTCGCCCCTGTTAGTGAAATTATTCCGATTCGATTTTTTTGCACAAACTTACTCAAAAAGAGGTCCTTATAACATATTCACAAGGTGCCGTGGTCGAAAAATTGTTTAAACAATTTTTTAAACAAATCCACAAAAATAATTTTTTCACTTTGAACAATTTTTTTTTAGATAATTTTGGACATTCTGAACAAAAAAGGTCTCTTGTCAATTTTCTCTAAAATTGATTGTTGTCGAGTTATACGCGATTTAAAACCTGAAAAATGCGAAAATGGCCATATAACTCGACAAAAATCAATTTTAGAGAAAAATCTCAAGATACCTTTTTTGCTCAGAATAACCCAACTTATCTAAAAAATCGTTCGTAATGAAAAAATTATTTTTGTGAATTTGTTTAAAAAATTGTTTAAGGTGATACAGTAGCGATCAACAGGTAGCCAAAACGCGTTCCAAGATTGCGGCTGTAATTTTGAATATTTTTTCAAGATATTTGGCACACGTATCCGTAATATAATAAAGAATGGCGGTACAGAGCCCAATTTGAAAAATATATTAGGTAATATTTGAAAATTATTCTGTAATTAAATACAATATTAAAAAAACGAGCCTGTACCGCCATTAAGAAGAACAAAAAAATACACTTTCTTCAAATAAACTTTTTTATCCGATGCCTAGATTTTGTGTCATTTTGGAACTACTAAAATGTTTTATTTCATTAGTCCAAAACAAAATTTAAATTTTTTAATTCGACAAAATATTTCCACGCACAGGCTGTGGTCTGTATTAATTCGAGAACCAAGAGAGACAGCTCATTAACCGCCTTTCATTTTTTCTTAGAAAATAAACGATCTCTACACAAAGTACTTATAGGATAATACGCCGCCGTTATGAAATGATTGTAGGATGTTAAAATGACGAAGGATGTTTTACCCGGAAATCCGAATTTTATATACTTTTGTTATATTTAATACCCTAATAGCACACGACGTCCTTTAGACGTCCAAAATAGGTCAATTTTTGGTCCTAACGTCCATGGACCATAAACGAACGTCCTTTGGACGTCCGACGCTGGACGTACTTCGGGTGTACTAAATATGTACGTCCTTTGGACGTCCGGCGTTGGACGTCCGGCGTTGGACGTCCTTCAGGTGGACTAAATATGTACGTCCTTTGGACGTCCGGCGTTGGACGTCCTTCGGGTGGACTAAATATGTACGTCCTTCGGACGTCCGGTGTTGGACGTCCTTCGGTTGGAATAAATATGAACGTCCTTTGGACGTCCGTACTCGGACGAAATACGGACCTTTTCCAATCGTCCATATTGGACATATTCTACCAATAAGGGGATTAAACAGCAAAATTATTTAATAAAATATTAACTTAATTATGTTAATAAAATAGTTTAAATGGAAAAGATTATAAATCATATTTAATTCAAAACTGTATATGTAGTTTAATATCTAATACATGTTTTTGTTTTTATGTAAAGTGTGAAAATCTGATCGGTAAATTATTCGTTATGTCCACTCTACATCAACAATAAATTGAACAAGAAATTGACTAAGTTATTCAAGGCCAAATTTGACGAGTACAAAATGTATGATTTGTAAAAGAAAATGAAGGAATTTGATGAAATAGAACAATTGGATATGTTTTATTTTGTCAAATTTCTTTATTTTCTGTTTATTCACGGCAAAATTGGAAGTAGAATTGTGTTTTGTATAAGCCAAATTTGACCTTGAATAACTTGTCGTCAATTTCTTGTTCAATTATTGTTGATGTAAAGTGGACTTTATAATGTTTTATTATTCCCGTTACCAAGATGATAGAAGTTTGGTGGTTAATTCTAATAAGCAAAAATATAATTTTTATCAATGTATCCTTACTACAGATGAATATTGAGAGCATCTTTTTGAAGTTGAGCGTACGTGTGCCCAAAATAGGTCCAGTTTTAGTCCTAATGCGGATGGACTATAAATGAACGTCCTTCGGACGTCCGACGTTGGACGTACTTACGTGTTGAATAAATATGAACGTCCTTTGGACGTCCATTGGACGTCCGTGCTCGGACGTCCGTTGGACATTGACATCGATCCGTGAGCGTCATCTGCAAAGAAGAAAATCACAAGCCAGGACAACCAATCCAAATAGTGAGTGTTTCAAACTTTTGTGTTGTGTTGTCAAAAGTTTATTTAATTATTTATGTTTTTCCTTACATACTTACATATTTTTTCAAGCTTTTTGGTATATTTTTCATATTTTTTACTATATTTCGATAAAAAAATTCTTCGCAGTTTTATCTTAATCAACATCATCATCATTCTATCCAAAAAGGCAAATCGCCAAAATCGCAATTTTATCATAATATGATATGTATATTTGCATTTTACCACATTTTTTCGATGTTTTGAAACATTTTTGTATATCTTTTGTGTATCTATCTATATTTTGTATATCACCCCTCCTCGGGGTGAAACTCACCCCCCAAATTCACATACTAATTTGTAAGTACACATACTTTGTAAGTATGGAATAAAGGTTGCTTAATATTAATCAGTTTATCGAAGTCCGGACTTATTTTGAACGTTTTTCACCCCAGAGAAAGAGTGAAACTCACCCCAGGGCAATAGCACACATTGGCACAATATCACTTTTTTTCTTTGGCATGTTAGCTATGCGTATGCCAAATTTCATGTCAATCCTTTAAAATTTACAGCAAAAACCATCAAAGAATGTAGTAATACTTGTTTTCATGAAGTCGGTGATAGAGTTTGACAAATCTTTATGGTTGTTAAATATCTTTTAATTTGTGTATTCGATTTTTAAAGGTAGGTACTATATACGTCCATTTGGCACAATAAAAAATAACCTTCGACCGGTACATATTGCTTGTATCGATGCTCGGTGCATTGTTCAGTCATAAATTTTACCTGTCCCTATAGCGTCGGCCGTCGGGTCCTATTGTAAATTATTATAATAATAGTCCGTCTCGGTATTTTATTATTTCTGTCATAAGTATCTCTGTGGAAATGCAAATGCTGCTTGTAACATCCCAAAAACCAGCTCTACTATTAATTGTACTCGTATAAATAAGTGTATAATATGTACCTACCTACTTATTTATTGTATTCATTTATAGACCTGGATCCCGCGTAATAAAAAAAGTTGATTAACAGCAAGCTGAAAATTTGTTAATAGCTTCACGGTGTCTAGTCGGACAAACTTTGATGTACGGGAATACTGGAACCGGGGAAGTTTTAATTGTGGAACAGGTTAAAAACTTGGAACATCAGACTACCGAAAACGTTCCATGTATTTTGTCGGACAGAACTTCCAATTGATTTGTTACCATTTCATTAAACTCTTATGCAAAAATCAGACTGCGTACCAGTCTACTTTTATTCTCTTAATATTTTTACTTAAAAAAAGTGTACTACAATCATCTCGCTAAACTTAATATAACTGTTTTCGAGATAAACCCATTTTAAATCTGCGATATAACATAATTTTTTGCATAATATTGTAGTTAAATCCGAAAAATCAACTTAAAACCATAATAATAATTGTGCCAATTCTCATTTATGTCATTTATATTTTTGGAGATTTTTATGGTTTATAAGTTATTTTTCGAGTTTAGCGAGACGAATGTAGTATATATTTTTTAAGTAATAATATTAAGAGAATAAAAGTTTTGATTCGAAAAGTATATGTAATGTAGAGTTCCCTCAGCGATGTGATATAATATTATTACAGTATAGCTCCCCGTGCATGACAAGCTTATGGAGGTAGCCCATATAGCCTAGGCTATAATATTATTAAAAAAATCACTTAGATGGGACAATGGCTTTAGGAAATTCGAGACATCAAAAATGGCCCATTTTTAAGGTGGTGCGTTAATTTCTTGGAGAAATGTAATTATAATTTAATGTAAATAATCTAATATCCAATAATTGTAAATTAATATAAGATGTAATATAAGTTCCTTAAAAAATATATTTTTTATTTCCCACAATACATTCTCCACAGGTATAAATATCGTCTCTAGACGTCCACCGAACGTCCTCCCAGGACGTTAGATGGATGATCGGCAGCAATACATTGGACCAAACTGGGACGTCCTATGAAGGCCCAATTGACGTCCACCGAACGTCCCTTCGGACGTTAGGTGGACCTCCATTGGGCGTTTGGCAACGTGGAATTTGGACCAAAATTGGACGTCCTGTTAAGGTCCAATTCACGTCCCCTAAGACGTCCGATTAAGATCCAATTTACTCCGATTAAGGTCCAATTTGCGTCCAATTAAGGTCCCATTTACGTCCGATTAAGGTCAAATTTACGTCCGATTAAAGTCCAATTTACGTCCGATTAAGGTTCAATTTACGTCCGATTAAGGTCCAATTTACGTCCGATTAAGGTTCAATTTACGTCCGATTAAGGTCCAATTTACGTCCGATTAGGGTCCAATTTACGTCCCCTAGGACGTCCGATTAAGGTCCAATTTACGTCCGATTAAGATCCAATATATGTCCCCTCGGACATTAGATGGACGTCCAATGGACGTTCGGTAGCGCGACATTTGGACCAAAATAGGACGTATAAAGGACGTTCCTCGGACGAAAACGGACGTCCAATGGACGTCCCTAAAGTCCGTGAAGGACGTCCATTGGACGTCCTTGTGCTATTAGGGTAGGTACCTACCTATAATTCTGGTGATTTTTTAAATCCTCTATTGTTAAGAGAATTTACACCTTTAGCCAAAGTTTTACGATTTTCTAACGGAAATTAACAAGTTATTTTAAATACGCACCAATTATCGATGTTGAAAGGAGTTTTTCAAGTTATAAAAATATTTTGTCTGATCAAAGAATATGTTTCCTCGTAAAGAATTTGGAAAAACACATTGTAGTGAATTATAATCGAAGATATATTTATAGTGATATTGTTGTTTTATTTTAAATAGGTAACTATTGGTAGCAGTTTTTGTAAAAACTGTGAATAAATTGCATATATAAAAAATGATTTTATTTGAAAAATAATAAATAAGATTACTAAATAAGACAGAAAATTTGTGGTTTCCCGAAATGCGCATTTTTTGAATTTTTGTGCATATCTTGCGCATATTTCGTAATTTTTTACCGCATATATATGCGAATATTTCATCAAAATTGATCGCATATAAATCCGCTCCCTAGCCATTGTATTCTGTTGGCTGATTCCAATGATTTGAGCCGCCGTACGACACGTTGGGACCAATGGGAGTGAAGATACCTAACTAATACCTATCAAGAGGTTTACTCAAACTTCTTTTCTGTACTTATACCTACCACTCGGAATAAGTACAAAAAAGAAGTTTGTGTAAACCTTTGCACAACTGTGTAAATACTAAAGAAAAATCTAAAATATTAAAAAAAAATAGTGGAATCCGTTAATCTGTTCTCGAAAAAATTAGCTATGAAAATGAGCATAATTTTCTATATCCCTAACTTTTGACGAGCAGTTTCGCTTAAATGGGGAAAAGCGGTAAGCTTAGACCAAACACCAGTAGGAGGCATTCAATTAATTGAGGAAAAAAATTAAATGGATAACAATATTCATTTCAGTTATAGAAAAGGCATTGCCCCGCTAGAATGGTTGAAATCACAAGTAACAATTAATAGTCCTACAAAAAAGACAGGCGCTTGAAAGTGATAAGACCATTGAACAATAAGCCTGCGAACTGCCTTTTAAACACATTCTTAAAAATAATCCATAACACAATTAAAAAAAGGTTTGTTAAGAAATTCTTTTATAGACTTCAGAAATTCAACAACTTCTCCTGATTATGTTTAAAAAACGTACGGAATGCACTAAATGAAAAAAAGAAGAAAAAAATTTATCATACCGTTATACTCTAATATATTCTTACGTTGAATATTTGATGCTTCCCTGTAGAGTATAAAACGGACAGTTGTGTTTTTCCCGTGAGCTGCCTTGTTTAGTCTTCTTTGTCGTTCTATTCGTTAAATCCTATCCTCTCAAGTCACAGCGTCAGAAAGCAGTGGGTATATGCAGTGAACGGGAGGCCTATGTCGAGCAGTGAACGTTGGGGCCCTTTCGCGTTTATCATATGTAGAGAAGTCGCTTGTCAAAAACTGGACGTATGTAATCGTATTCTATTTGTTAAATACTCTCACCTAATATGTCATACCATGTGTGTTAATCCATTTTATTTCTACAATTTTAAAGTGTTATTACATGCCGTCATTTTCATTTGTCAACACCATCTTATTCTGCCAGTTAAATCCCATCATTTCAGACGCTGTACGTCACGATTGAACCAATAGAACCGTAGATACAAGACTAAGGCCCTTTTGACATGATGCTGTAATTGATTTTCATACGTCATTGTATTATATTAGTCAAATCCAGTTATTTTAGGTGCTGTACGCCACGATTGGACCAATAGGAGCGAAGATACGTAAATAAGGCCCTTTTGACATATTGCTGTATTTGATTTTTCTGTGTCATTGTATTCTGTTCATTAAACCCTACCATTTGAGCTGCTGTACGTCACAATTGGACCAATAGGACTAGATATACATAACTAGGGCCCTTTTGACTTGTTGCTGTATTTGATTTTTCTGTGTCATTGTATTTTATTTGTCAAGTCCTATTATTTGAGATGACGTACGTCACGATTGGTCTTATAGGACCGAAGATACGCGACTAAGGCCCTTTTGACATGAGGTTGTATTTGATTTTTCTCTCATTGTATTCTGTTTGTCAAATCCTATCATTTGAGGTGCTATACATCACGATTGGACCAACAGGACCGAAGATACATAGCTAAGGCCCTTTTGACATATTGCTTGTTTGATTTTTCTGTGTTATTGTCTTCTATGATGTCTAAGGCATATCTCTGATATGCCCTATTTTTAAATTGGACTTCGTAAGTCCTAGGTTTTCACCCACAAGCTTTTATTTGACACCTCATTTGTCATTCTACCCGGTATAATGGCGGAGGAGTTATATTGGCGGTCGTACGGACCGACAGAAAGAGTACCCAGCTCAAATATCTCACCTTTAGTACCATCCTTGGATTATAAGCTTTCATTTGACACCTCATTTATTATTATAGCTGGTATAATGATAGAGGAGTTACATTCGCGGTCGGACGGACCCACCGACAGACCGCCTAGGTCAAATATCTCACCTTTAGTACCATCCTTGTATTACCAGCTTACATTTGACACCTTATTTGTCATTCTACCTGGTATAATGACGGAGAAGTTATATTCGCCGTCGTACGGACCGACAGAAAGATTGTCTAGGCCAAATATCTCACTTTTAGTACCATCCTTGTATTATAAGCTTTCATTTGACACCTTATTTATCATTCTACTTGGTATAAAGACGCAGAAGTTATAGTCGCGGTCGTACGGACCGGCGGAAAGACAGCTTAGGTCAAATCGCTCACCTGTAGTACCATCATTGGATTATCAGCTTTCATTTGACACCTCATTTGTCATTCTACTTGGTATAAAGACGCAGAAGTTATAATCGCTGTCGTACGGACCGGCGGAAAGACAGCCTAGGTCAAATCGCTCACCTGTAGTACTATCATTGGATTATCAGCTTTCATTTGACACCTCATTTGTCATTCTACCTGGTATAACGACGGAGGGGTTATATGCGCGGTCGTACGGACCGACGAAAAGACAGCCTGGGTCAAATATCTCACCTTTAGTACCATCCTTGGAATATAAGCTTTCATTTGACACCTCATTTGTCATTCTACCTGGTATAATGACGGAGAAGTTATATTCGCGGTCGTACGGACCGACAGAAAGATTTCCTAGGCCAAATATCTCACCTTTAGTACCATCCTTGGATTATAAGCTTTCATTTGACACCTCATTTATCATTCTACCTGGTATAATGATTGAGGAGTTATACTCGCGGTCGGACGGACCGACGGACAGACCATGTAGGTCAAATATCTCACCTTTAGTACCATCCTTGGAATATCGGCCTTCATTTGACACCTCATTTCTCATTCTACATGGTATAATGACGGAGGAGTTATATTCCCGGTCGTACGGACCGTCGGAAAGACAGCCTAGGTCAAATATCTCACCTTTATTACCATCCTTGGAATATAAGCTTTCATTTGACACCTCATTTGTCATTCTACCTGGTATAATGATGGAGGAGTTATATTGGCGGTCGGAGGGACCGGCGCACAGATCGCCTAAGTTAAATATCTCACCTTTAGTACCATCCTTGTATTATAAGCTTTCTTTTGACACCTCATTTGTCATTCTACCTGGTATAATGACGGAGGAGTTATATTCGCGGTCGGAGGGACCGACGGAAAGACAGCCTAGGTCAAATATCTCACCTTTAGTACCATCCTAGGATTATCAGCTTTCATTTGACACCTCATTTGTCATTCTACCTGGTATAATGACGGATAAGTTATATTCGCGGTCGGAGGGACCGAGTCACAGACCGCCTAAGTCAAATATCTCACCTTTAGTACCATCCTTGTATTATAAGCTTTCTTTTGACACCTCATTTGTCATTCTACCTGGTATAATGACGGAGGAGTTATATTTGCGGTCGGAGGGACCGACGGAAAGACAGCCTAGGTCAAATATCTCACCGTTAGTACCATCCTTGGATTATATGCTTTCATTTGACACCTCATTTGTCATTCTACCTGGTATAATGATGGAGGAGTTATATTCGCGGTCGTAAAGACCGACGGACAGACCGCTAAGGTCAAATATCTCACCTTTAGTACCATCCTTGGATTATCAGCTTTCATTTGATACCTCATTTGTCATTCTAGCTGGTATATTGACGGAGGAGTTGTGGTTACAGACAGACGGACACACGGACGTGGATAATACAAAGTTTTCACATTTTTTCAAAATTGGGTGAAAACAATAAAACATGATGCCAGACTGATTTCTTTATGAAAATAATATATACATTCTCAAATTGTCTATTTTTCGTTGTGAATAATATTGTATTCAACAGTGATGCCAAATTTCTGATGCCAAAATGATTGATAATGAAAGTGGGATATACGTTTTCATGTATATAACGGCAGCGACAAAACGGTAAAACACTGAACTAAATGTATATAATATTTTCACTGTACGATCATTTTGGACTCAAACATTTTATGGAATAAACTTATATAACTTAGTAAGAGGTAAACAAGGAAAGCTGATATATTAAAGTAACATCAAGGAATCAAATCTCTAACTACCGAGCTGATTAGACTTCTGGTAGCAAGTACAGGAATAAAGTTATTAAGGTAGTGTAAAGTGGCATCGATATACAGATGCCACTTTGCAAGACGATGCCAAATCGATGGTAAATGCATAATGTATCGATGCCAAATTGATAGTAGGATGTATATATATATATATATGTATATATATATATATATATATACATATATATATATATATATATATATATATATATATATATATATATATATATATATATATATATATATATATATATATATATATATATATGTAACCACTCAAGGGTTACCGACTCTTTGGTTTCGCAATATCAGTTCCTATTTCATCATCCTTTCAGCAAGCGTTGCCATAGAGATAGCTGACCATGCATGGACATCAACCTCCGACCAAAGCTGGCCTTTCGTGGGAAACGCCGACACCACATTTTGTAGGAAGGTTATAAATTTAGGACTCTAACATTATTGTATCACTCGTCATTTAAGTTTCTTGCTAATAAGATAAGCTTTGGAAAAACATTAGTATGGAATTGATACTCACCATTTTTTTGTGAATTTTAGATGTGCCTATGACAGTGTAGACATAAACGGAAACGCATTATACAAAGCCATCATAGAATTTAATATCCCAATATACTTAGTGAGATTGATCAAAGCAACCCTCTCAGCAGTCGAGTGTAAGATTAGAGTGCAAAATGGAATATCAAGAACTTTCCAGACACAAATAGGACTTCGACAGGGAGATAGCCTATCGTGCCTTCTACTCAATATTGTCCTAGAGAAAGCTATTAGAGAGTCTGGCATAACAACAAGAGGGACCATTATTAATAGGAGTGTACAAATACTAGCGTATGCGGATGACATCGATACAATAGCAAGAAGAAAGACGAACCTGGTTCAATCGTTCGCGGCATTGGAAGCAGCAACAAAAAGAATGGGGCTACAAGTTAATATTAATAAAACTAAGTATATGAAGGTCTCAAATAATAATTAAGTAGCAGAACCTGAAGATCTAACAGTTGGAACATATACTTTTGAAGCAGTAAGAGAGTTCGTATATCTAGGCTCACAAATTAACCAAAGAAACACTGTAACTGCAGAAATTAACTGACGTATATATCTAGCACCTCTAGCAATAGAGCTTACTATAGATTAAAGAAACTTTTAACATCAAACATAGTCACAAAAAGAACAAAAATATTAGTGAGCCTTGGTGGGAGAGCATTTAATGCTAACTTTCCACCTTTTTAAGGGGAGTGGATGGACATCCAATTGCCACAAAATATTTATAAAGGACCACTGGAGCAATTAACAAGACAATTAGGGAAATTTCCTTCGATAATTTATTTATTTAATAAGTGTACTGTAAATAAGGGCTGATCCTAACATTGATTTAACTTATCGCAATTCTAGATAAAACGAGATTTATTTATACAAACATTAATATTATGTAGTGCTTCGGGGGTGTGTAGAAAACAAAGGGTTCTGTGAAAACCATGTTAACATAAACCATAACAAAAGAGCGATACATTTCTAAAACACGTAATTTTGCAACACAACGCGTAAACACATATCGTCATTACTTCAGAGCGTTCTGAGTAAAACTGCACAATTTCGAGTTTATACACTACGCGAAGAGAAAGCGGGGGGTATCGGCGGAAAAAACTAGTCATAACAAATCACGATTCATATTAGGGGAACAAAAACCAGTTGTTTTAGAAGCAAAAATGCATGAATTTACAATTCCTTATATACGTTTTTAAAATATAACAGTTGGATATGTTTAAACTGAAATAAAAATAAGTTGTTTTTACAACATACTGCCCCCCGTTGAAGCACTAGCTTTAACACTACAAAGCATTAAGAAGAGAAAACATAAAGAGACAATAAGAGTAATAGTGAACAACTTAATATAACAATACGAGTTAAAATATTAAACCTAATACATAAGATTAACATAATCCTTCACTAGGAAGGGGGCACAATTAATTATTGTGCCTTTGAAAATCCCATCCTTAGTCTTAACCGAGGCAATCCGTACGCGGCCATCTTTACCCGGAAAGACTTCAATCACACGTGCCAACGACCAGTAGAGAGGAGGGGTATTATCTTCTTTAATTAGAACAAGGTCATTAGGTTGCAAATTTTTGAACGGGAGAAACCACTTTGGGCGATTTTGAAGTCTATTCAAATAATCAGTCGACCACTTTTTCCAAAAAAGCTGTTGGAGTTTAGAGAGATTCTGCCAGATGCTAAGTCTATTTTCCGGGATAGATATATACTCCTGGTCGGGGAACGAGGTGAGAGACTTTCCTATTAAGAAATGACCAGGAGTGAGATATGTGAAATCGGAGGGATCGTTAGAGAGGGCACACATGGGCCGAGAATTCAGTACGGCTTCGATTTGGGTGAGTACAGTACTGAACTCTTCAAATGTAAGCTTGAGGTTACCTAACAATCTGTAGATGTGATGTTTAGCGCTTTTTATAGCGCTCTCCCAAAGTCCTCCATGATGAGGAGATCGAGGTGCGATTGTTTTCCAACGAATTTGAGAGGAGGCGAGAAATTCCTGGATGGAAGATTTAGTTTCATTATTTTTTAAGAAATTATAGAGTTCATAGAGCTGATTTTTAGCACCGAGAAAGTTGGTTGCATTGTCAGAGAATATAGTCTGTGGGAGACCTCTTCGACTGATAAAGCGTTTGAGTGTGAGAAGAAACGCTTCGGTTGTAAGCCCACTGACTAATTCCATGTGAACAGCGCGTGTGGACATACAGACAAACAGAGCTATATACGACTTTATTAAGGGACTCTTACGAAGCTTGGAGGCCTTTATTAGAAAGGGACCGCCAAAATCTAAACCTACATGAGTGAAAACTTGAGAAGAGCATAAGCGTTCCTTGGGTAAATCAGCCATGATTTGAGCTGAGGGTTTGGCACTAAACTTGAAACAAACATGACATTCATGGACTATCCTCTTAATTTCACGCAGATCATTTAAAGGCCAATATCTAAGGCGCAGTTGGGAGAGAGTATTCTGAGGGCCTGCATGATGGAGTCTAAGATGTTCTCTTTTGAGTATAAGACGAACAACATGATTTCTTGAGGGGAGGAGGAGAGGGTATTTTTGATCGAAGGTGACTTCTGAGTTACTGAGACGTCCACCTACACGAAGCATTCCATCTTTGTCAATAAAAGCAGCAAGTGGTAGAAGAGACTTGTTAGAGATAATTTTATTGCCCTTGAGATCAGCGATTTCAGAGGAAAAACATGAGTTTTGAAGTAATTTAATGATTTTCATTTCCGCATTTTGAAGTTCAGATACTCCAAGAGTACCGGATAATTTTTGGGTGCGAGGTTTTGCGTTATTAGCAAATCTGAGTACATAAGCCATGGTTCTCATGTACTTCGTGAAACTGGAGTACCTTTCAGAAAGTATGACGAAAAAATCGACTTGAGCATTTCGAGTGTGAAGAACAATTTTTCTTTCTTCAGGTAATTTATCAGAATTAAACTTGGGACTATATTCAGACAAATTTAGGTCAAATTCTCGTAAAAACTGAGGACCTTGAAACCAAAGAGTGTAATTGAGTATGTTAGAGGGCATCATTCCTCTGGAGAGGATGTCAGCAGGGTTATCTTTAAACTTTACGTGTCTCCAATGAGAATCAGAAGAATTTTCCTGAATCTGAGCTACCCTGTTAGCGACAAATTGATTCCATCTAGAGTGATGGGATCTGAGCCATCCCAGAACTATTTCAGAATCGCTCCACATATTTATAGAGCTAAGAGAGGGCAACTTATCCTTTATGATATCAACCACCCTAGAGGTAAGTTTACTGGCCAATAAAGCACCCATAAGTTCCAGTCTTGGAAGCGTTACGGTCTTTAAAGGAGCAATACGGCTTTTTGAAGCAATGAGAAAGCAAGAGACATTTCTCGAATTGTACGTAACTCGTATATAACAGCAAGCAGCATATGCTTTCAAGCTTGCATCAGAAAAGGAGTGAATTTCAACAGAACAAATTTCATGACTTGAGAAAAGAGGTCTGGGTATACTCATATCCTTGAGAGCAGAGAGATCAGTCACAAACTTTAACCATTCATTTAAAATATTTGAATCTACGGGATCATTCCAATTGATTTTAGAAATCCATATTTTCTGCATAATAATTTTAGCGAGCACAGTCACAGGATTAATGAGCCCTTGTGGATCAAAAATCTGAGCGATAATAGAGAGTACTTCCCTTTTCGTGTAATTATCCTTTATTGACAATTGAGGTACAGAAATTGAAAATGTATCAGTACTGGGGTTCCAACAGAGACCTAAAACCTTATTAGAAGCATTCTCTGGTGAAATAACATAGGCAGAGTTTGTAGAGAGAGAAGAAACATTTTCCAAAAACATTTTAGAGTTAGAGCACTATTTATGAAGAGAAATGCATGCCCTGTTGAGTAGGTCAGTTATCTCATTATGAGCCTTTAGGAGAGTTTGGGTGTCATTGGCTCCATATAGAATGTCATCTACATAGCAGCCTGTTAAGAGAGCATCGGAAGCCAATGGGTAGTTGCTTTGGTGAGTTTTAGCTAGCTCCACCAAACAACGGGTACTTTGAAAGCTTGCGCTTTTTGTTCCATAAGTTACGGTTTGAAGCTCAAGACATTCGATGTCCTGTTCTGGGGAATCCCGCCACAGTATATTCTGGAGGAATGTGTGATCAGGGTGAATTTGTACTTGCCTGTACATCTTCTGTATGTCGGAGGTGAAGACATACATACGTATAGAGTCTAAAACGAAGTAAAATATCGAAAAGTTCAGGCTGAAGGGTTTTTCCTTTCAATAGGATATCATTAAGAGAGTAGCCACTAGAACTCTTCATGGAGCCATCAAAAACCACCCTCAATTTTGTGGTTAGTGATTCTTCTTTTATGACACAGTGGTGAGGTAGAAAGTATTTATTTTCTAAGTGAATATTTGTAAGAGAAAGAGGAACTTTCTTGGCATGCCCAAGAGAAACATATTCATGGATGAATGACTTGTATTGAGAGTGTAAGCTTTCATGCTTCAAAAGTTTATTTTCTAGATTAATAAACCTTTTCTTGGACATATTGTAAGAGTTGCCTAGACTTTTATGTGCCGTTTCAGAAGTGAGAGGAAGCTTTACCTGAAACCGACCAGAGGGTAAAATTTGAGTCGTTTTGGTGAATATTTGCTCAGCCAGATCCTCGGAGGTGGTGGACTTAACAGAGGGGGTCAACTCTTCCACTTCGAAGAATTGTCGAATTAAATCATCGAGCTTATCTTCCTCAGATGTGGACTGGACAAATAAAGAGACATTTGACCGTGTAGGAGACAACTGTGGATGATTAATACTTTTATGATGTGCATGAAGGGGTACAGAGCCAAACATGATGTACCCTAAGTGTGTGTTCTGGAGAACAGGGAGTCCTTTACCTAGACGTATCAAACCGTCTAACAAGAGTTCGCTATATATGTCACTGGCAAGAAGAAGATCTATATTTCCAGGGACAGAGTAGGAGGGGTCTGCGAGAGTTACTGTAGAGGGAATATTAAATTTATTTCTGTTTAGGGATACTTGAGGGAGTCTACAAGTCAGATTATCTAAAATAGCACAGGAGACTTTGAAACCATTACCATTTCTTTTGTATGGAAAAATTTCCAGATCGACCATTTTGTTCGAAAATGAACTATGTTCAGAGATAGTAGAGATTTGCAATCTTTTGGTATAGGGAGAGATATTTAATTTTTGAACCAACTCTTTAGAGACGAACGACGACTGAGATCCGTTGTCTAAAAGACATCTAGCGTGTATGGGTACGCCATCCTTTGAGTAAATAGTAACTAGAGCGGTTGCTAACAACACATCCCGCTTTACTGAGAGAGCAGAGAGAGAAGTCATCACATTTGAGACCTGAGAGGTTTGAGATTGAGAGAGAGAGACAGAATTACTTGGACCGGCTTCACCATCAGGCCAAGTGTTTTGTACATTGCGAGGAGTTGAATGATTTTGTCTTTGAGAAGACCTACTAGAAGAAGAGCTATTCCCATGGTCGTTGTGCAACAGTGAATGATGCCTACCACTGCATACAGTACATAAGCGTTGAGATGAACAATTTTGAGAAAAGTGTTTAGTACCTAGACAGTTGCGACACATTTTATTTTCATTTACAAACTTATACCTGTCCTGTAAGAGAAGAGTAGCAAAATATGTGCATGCATAAATAGTATGTGTAGTATTATTACAAAATGAGCATGTTTTAGAGTAAGAGTTATTTTACCATTTACCGAAGAGAAGAGAACCGTTTTAGAGGGAGCTTTATTAACTTTTTTATCGTTATGATCTGAAGAGTTTAACTTTTCCATAATGTCGCATTTTTTCTCTAAAAACTCAAAGAACTTATTTAGCGTGGGAATAGCTTTTGACCCTACCTCGTATTCGAACGACCGGTGAGTGGTAAAGTCCACTTTTTGTAAGAATATTTCTATAAGCAAGAGATCCCAATGCTCGACTGGTACATTCATATTTTTTAGCGCGAGTACGGTCTGTTTTGCGGTGACCAAAAATTCCCGTAAGGCCTTTGCATCGGCCTTGACCAAGGATGGAACTTTCAAGAGGCGCTCTATATGTAAACTAATTACGCGCGAATTGTTCTCATAACGATTTCGAAGAGTGTCCAACGCGATTTCAAAGTTTTCTTCTAAAACTTGGATGTTTTCCACCAACTGGAGAGGTTCGTTGCGTAGAAACGATTTGAGGTACACAAACCGTTGGACGTCGTTGAGCTCCTGGTTGTTGATGATGAGAGTCTCGAAGAGCTGGTAGAATGTGCTCCATTCCGAGAATGACCCAGAGAAGTTTTGGATTCTGATTTCTGGGAGAGAAACTCTAGCACTAGCTAGACGTGGAGAAGTGGAACTGGGCTGGGGTGCAAGAGGCTGTAGCGCCTCCATTCTATGTTGAAGACCTGCCAGAGTTGAGAAGTATTTTTCTTCGACTTCTTCCCTATCGCGTTCTTCGGTGCCTGTTTCGTCCAGTTCCTCAATCTGGTCCGTAATATCATCATACTTAACGTAACAATTCTTTAGCTCAGTATGACGGAGTTGGAATTTTAAGAGATCCTTCTCTTGTTCAGATTTAGTTTTCAACCAATTAGAGATACGAGTGATCTTTGACTTAAGCGGTGTACGTTGTTTCTTCAATTCTTCCATTGCGGATAGAGGTGTGTAAGCTTTGGAGATAATAAAAGTTCTGAGAGAATACACGAGAGATAAAAATTTGAGAGTCTAAAACACAGCTTAACGTTCTGCGAGAATATACGAGAAATAAAAACTTAAGAGTCTAAAACACAGTTTAGTTCACCCTGTATAATAACTAAGAGTCTCGGAAAATATTGTCCCAACTTTAATCGCCCGGTATGAGTCCAGCGAAATATAAATTCGACCGGTATACTAAAACTTTAGAGTCCGAACTTTTTGAAGAGTCCTCGTATAAGACCGGCGGCTAAATTATATAAAATCACCGGTGTGGCGCGACGCGCGAAAATAATAGCGCGAAGCTTTGTCTACAATGACGCGACAGCAAGAGATAAAAGATTTGTAACGAGCTTACCAAAGTCCTATTCATTTGCACTACTTGTTTGAAGCACTTAACTGTCACTTTGTTGAGGTTGTTTAATTTTAACAGGAAGAGATTTGATTTATAATGATAAATCAGAGTAGAATTGCGATATAGCCAATATCCGGCTCGAAGGACCAGAAATGGTGGAAGAGCATTTAATGCTAACTTTCCACCTTTTTAAGGGGAGTGGATAGACATCCAATTGCTCAAAATATTTATAAAGGACCACTGGAGCAATTAACAAGACAATTAGGGAAATTTCCTTCGATAATTTATTTATTTAATAAGTGTACTGTAAATAAGGGCTGATCCTAACATTGATTTAACTTATCGCAATTCTAGATAAAACGAGATTTATTTATACAAACATTAATATTATATAGTGCTTCGGGGGTGTGTAGAAAACAAAGGGTTCTGTGAAAACCGTGTTAACATAAACCATAACAAAAGAGCGATACATTTCTAAAACACGTAATTTTGCAACACAACGCGTAAACACATATCGTCATTACTTCAGAGCGTTCTGAGTAAGACTGCACAATTTCGAGTTTATACACTACGCGAAGAGAACGCGGGGGGTATCGGCGGAAAAAACTAGTCATAACAAATCACGATTCATATTAGGGAAACAAAAACCAGTTGTTTTAGAAGCAAAAATGCATGAATTTACAATTCCTTATATACGTTTTTAAAATATAACAGTTGGATATGTTTAAACTGAAATAAAAATAAGTTGTTTTTACAACAAGCCTAGTATTGGTAGGTTCACTATAAAGGTGGTAAAGTTCAAAAGGCTAAAAAACTAAATTTATGAGGATATCAAAAACCCAAAATAATGATGAAAGCCTGACAATTAGAGGTAAAGCTTTAGAACAGGTAGAAAACAACAACTATGTTGGCACAGTAATTAATCACACAAACGATTACTCCAAAGAAATCAAAGTTCGAATAGAGAAAGCAAGAACAAACTTCAATAAAATGAGAAGGGTACTTTGTGCAAGAGAACTGAAATTAGACTCGAGAGTTAGGCTGGCAAGGTGTTATATTTCCTCGACTCTGCTTTACGGGATAGAAGCATGAACACTTAACGCGTCGACTACTAAAAGTTGGAAGCATTTGAACTGTGGGTGTATAGAAGTATCCTGAAGATATCATGGACCGAGCATATAACAAACAACGAAGTCATGAGAAGAGTCAACAAAAGACTGGAAATATTGGAAACCATCAAGACACGAAAGCTGCAGTACCTGGAGCATGTTATGCGTAATGAGAGATACAACATACTTCAGTTGGCAAATATACAGGGGAAAATCCAGGGCAAGAGAAGTGTAGGAAGGAGACGAAACTCATGGTTGCGTTACTTGAGGGAATGGTACGGATGCACATCAACCGAACTATTCCGAGCAGCAGCATCTAAGATCGGAATAGCCATGCTGATTGCCAACCTTCGTCACGGAGATGGCACGTGAAGAAGAAGTATTGGTAGATCTATCAAAATAAACAGGCTGCGGTGGCTAGGTTACTTGGAGAGAATGAATGAGGCGAAGCCATCGAAACATATTTATAGCAAGAGGCCGGATGGAGTAAGGAGAAGAAGCAGGCCCAGAGCACGATTAAACCCACCAGTGGTCGCTATATGAGATTTTCCTCTCACAGTTTCAGAAAATTGCGCACAACTTTTTTTCTGGGAAGTTATACGCGCTGTAGTTCCTTCTAGTCTCCTAACTATCCTCCCTCGACAATCTAATAGACTCGTCCACTCAGATAGTGACTCAGTTTACTTAGTATCACCATATTGTTGAGTCAGTGCGCTTCATGTGAGAGATTCTATCATCAAGCGACCACCGGCGCCACCAACTGTGTAGGTATAAAAATTAATTTTATTTTTCCCCTTAAGGGGGTATGTAAACGCCACAGTCAAAATGGTTGGTGATCATAGGAACTAAACGTTTAACAATTCTTTCAGTAGATAGCAGCACGTATATATATTCGAACGTTTTAATAACGACGAATTTTAATTCTATTAACGACGGCGCTGTTGCCATTGCCAAGTACTAAATAGAACTTATGATCGTTACCGATCGATCGGTACCGTTCGCCTTCAATCGTACTTTTATTGTATTTACAGGTGAGGGTGTTTCTTTACCTGGAAATGGTAAATTCTTACTATTAATAGAATAGCATTGTATAACTAGACAAATTTTTATCTTTTTTTAAACAATGCTAATAGATACAAAACATTTCGTTTGGAAATATTTTATCACTTATTGTATTTAGATTATATTTGTAATAATGTAATAATGTGATTTGTAATTTTGTGACAATTATTAATTCTTTACCCGGTCAAAAATATTTATTTTAAACTGATAAAGAAATTTGCAATTGTTTGAAATACAAGTAGTAAATATATACATTGAATCACACTTTTTACTCTAAATTTTAAATAATCGCTTGGATTAACATGAAATTTGGCATACACATAGGTAACATGTCAACCAAGAAAAGTGATAGTGTGCCGATGTAAGATTTTGCCCTGAAAGTAAGTTTTACCCCATCTCGGGGGTGAAAAAATATACGTTCAAAATAAGTCTGAAAATGGATAAACTGACTAATTCTAAGCAACTTTTGTTATATAGGATTTTTTCACTAAATTAATATTCGAGTTATTTGCGAGTAAAAAACACGTTTTTAGGCGGCTTTTACAAATAACTCAAAAAGTAAGTATTTTATCAAAGGTAATACCACGAGTCCTCTAAAATTTATCAAGCAAAATTTAGAGGACGAGTGGTATTTGAAAAGATTATTTTGTGAACCAATATGTATTATTAGTAAATAAGGCCTTTGTGAAATATTTTTAAGACAACTAGGATCAATGTCTTAAGTAGGTTATAGATAAATTATTTTATGATTTAAAAATTAACCAATTTATTTATTATATTGTTAATACATAAAAAACTGTTTAAATCGAAAATAAACAATTATTAAAACACAATTTTTATAACTAATATGAGATTTTCCAATGTCGTTCGTAATTAAGGTATGTACGTATTATGTGAAATTTAGGGTACCTTAAGTTTTATCAGGGAAGAGACTGTTTTATCAAGGAAGAGGCTGTTTTATCAGTATTACACTCAATGATTGGCTAGAACGACGCGTGGTGATTGGCTGAAAAAGCAAAAACGTCAGAATTCGACAGGTGAAAAAAATAATCCGAAAAAAACATTCTTAACAAAAATATGTAGCTTCTAAAAAAGTATAAAAAATGGTGAATTAGACCTGGATACCGCGTTCCAAAAAAAAAGTTGATTAATAGTAAGCTGAAAATTTGTTAATAGCTTAACGGTGTCTAGTCGGACAAACTTTGATGTACGGGAGGGAACACTGTAACAGGGGAACCTCGTAACAGGGGGTTACGAAAACGTCCCAGGTATTTTGTCGGACAGAACATCCAATTGATTTGTTACCCTTTCATTAAACTCTCATGCAAACATCAGACTGCTATTACTAACCGACTTGATTACTGTCATTTGACATGTTCTTCGTGTTCCACTCATTAAAATACACAGTTGGTGATAAACACCAGTCTGATTTTTACATGAAAGTTTAATGAAAGGCTAACAAATCAATTGGAAGTTCTGTCCGACAAAATACATGGAACGTTTTCGTAGTCTGACGTTCCAAATTTTTAAGCTGTTCCACAAATAAAACTTCCCCTGTTCCAGTGTTACCATACATCAAAGTTTGTCCGACTAGACACCGTTAAGCTATTAACAAATTTTCGGCTTGCTATTAATCAACTTTTTTAGGTACGCGGGATCCAGGTCTATATATTATGAACTCTATGGACCCAGTTGAAACAAAGTTGTAGCTAATAAAAAATAGTTTCATATCCGCCAAATTTCAAAGTGAACATTTCAACGTGAAATAACCAAAAAATGATACACTTTTTTTGGGGAAAACTCATTACAACTTTTTTAAAGTGTTGAAAAAATATTTATTTTTGTTTTTTTTTTAGTTTGTAGCATCAAAACTAAGCAAATGCTCAAAATATAGTTGGTCCCTTTTTTTGGTAAAAAACTGCGGGAAAATCACCCCCTAATTATCATCTTAAATCAAATCAATCGTAACCACTTCACAAGCTACTTTCTATCTATCTTTGAGCCTTAGGACCGGTATTTTATGTCCTGGTTAGCTAATAGGGGTTTAATCGGGACAGAAAACTACCTCTTAGGGTCTCTTGCGTTGTCCTCCTCCTCCTCCTAAGTGCCTTCTCTATTGAGGTTGGCGATCAATATGGCAAATTTCTCTCTGTTCTGGGCTTGATGTATTAAGTCATTCCCTGTTGTGTGGGTCCAATCTCTGATGTTTCGGAGCCAAGATTTTTTCTTTCTTCCTATGCCCCTTTTACCTTCGATTTTGCCTTCTAATATTACCTGAAGCTGCTCAAATTCCCTGTGGCGCATTATGTGTCCTAGATATGACGTCTTTCTAATTTTGATTGTATTGACCAGGTGAGGATGTGTGTTCATTATTTCCAGTACTTCTTCATTTGTAGTTTTGGTGGTCCAGCTTATTCTTAGCATTCGGCGGTACAACCACATTTCGAATGAATTCAGTTTGTTGACATCATACTGTTTTAATGTCCAGGTCTCACAGCCATATAGTAATAGACACCACACATAACACTTTAGTGTTCTCAATCTTATTGTGACTGATAGCTTGGGGTTACAGAGCATTTTAAGCATGTTCATGAAGCCATATCTTGCTATTTCAATGCGTCTTCTAATTTTTTTGAGTTGTCTAGTCTAGCTGACTGTTTAGCTCTGTGCCCAGGTATATGAAGCTTTGGGAACTCTGAAGGGTGATACCATTGATTTGTATGTTGGAATGTCAACACGGGAAGATTTTTTTCCTCGGAAAATTTTACATTTTCATTTCATTTCTAATTATTGTTATTCATGTGCCTTGTCCGTTGTGGAAGTTGGCTATCATCATAGCAATTTTAATTTTGTTTACAGCGTGTCTATAACTCGATCGATGTTAGTCCAAACCATTGGCGTAAGTTTTGAAGCCATGAGTGTCTTCTTCTTCCGGGTCCACGTTTACTCTCTATTTTACCCTATATTACCAGCTGCAGTATACGATATTTATCATGTCTCATAATATATGACCGAGGTGTTCACGTTATCGTTTTTTAATTGTGAAAGATATTTCTTTTTGTTTTCCTATTCGGCGCAATACCTATTCGTTGGTGGTGTGAGTCGTCCATAATAATTTGAGGATACGTCGGTACACCCACATTTCGAATACCTCTAACCTTTTCGATAATGTTTCCGTTATTGTCCAGGTCTCTGCTCCATACAACAAGACTGGAAATACATAGCATTTTAGCAGCCATATTTTTAGTGGGACAGATATGTCGCAATGGTTGAATATATTTCACATGTTAAATGTAGCTCTGCCCTTTTAAATTCTACATCGTATTTGGGTTTTTTGATCCCATTTCGAGTTGACGACTGTTCCAAGGTATATATATATATATATATATATATATATATATATATATATATATATAATGAATAATTTTGGGGAATGCAGTCAATGTGTTTTGGGCTGATTAGAAGAGAAACACTTTGAACTTTTGTCGAGCTTTCGGACAATTTATTTCCTTTATCAAGACAATCTAAAAATACAAATGTTTAAATTTAGATGAAAACTAGAAAAATAACAACTTACTGCTCGTGGTTTACAAAATAACTAACATACTTATAAAAAACATAAAAATTCTTTCTAAAAAACATAAATTGTAAACGTAAATTAATTTTGAAATATGTCAAAAGGACATTAATCAAATGTAGTTAGACTACTTTAATAACTCGATAGATTGGGAAAGAAGTTAGTTAACAGTGTATAAAATAATGATATAAAGATATAAGCAAATTTGAAGTTATAATTATTAGTAAAAAAAAAAAACTGATAGTAATGTAAAACAAGTTGATTTAGAATGTTATAAATATTTTTCTTTTGATACTATTTAGTGAAATTTTAAAAATTAATAAGACCAAATTGTTTATAAAATGCATAAATTAGTAATATCAGATCTCAAAATTAAAGTCAAAGTTAGTAAATTACAGTCAAAGTTAGTTAGTCAAAGCCAAAATGTTATTATAAATAATGCTTAGATTATTGATATCAGATCTCTTATTAATACAATTTGATTTTTTTATCCAAACCATTTCTTTAAATTCTCTTTTACGTAAATTTACTTCTCTTTCCAAAATTGTTGCTTCTTGAAAAATGAAAACATGATCCTCATTAATAACATGCTCTGCCAATGCACAAGAAGGGATATTTCTTTTGATATCACTTTTATTTATATTTATATCACAAAAAGAAATATCCCTTCTTGTGCATTGGCAGAGCATGTTATTAATGAGGATCATGTTTTCATTTTTCAAGAAGCAACAATTTTGGAAAGAGAAGTAAATTTACGTAAAAGAGAATTTAAAGAAATGGTTTGGATAAAAAAATCAAATTGTATTAATAAGAGATCTGATATCAATAATCTAAGCATTATTTATAATAACATTTTGGCTTTGACTAACTAACTTTGACTGTAATTTACTAACTTTGACTTTAATTTTGAGATCTGATATTACTAATTTATGCATTTTATAAACAATTTGGTCTTATTAATTTTTAAAATTTCACTAAATAGTATCAAGAGAAAAATATTTATAACATTCTAAATCAACTTGTTTTACATTACTATCAGTTTTTTTTTTACTAATAATTATAACTTAAAATTTGCTTATATCTTTATATCATTATTTTGTACACTGTTAACTAACTTCTTTCCCAATCTATCGAGTTATTAAAGTAGTCTAACTACATTTGATTAATGTCCTTTTGACATATTTCAAAATTAATTTACGTTTACAATTTATATTTTTTAGAAAGAATTTTTATGTTTTTTATAAGTATGTTAGTTATTTTGTAAACCACGAGCAGTAAGTTGTTATTTTTCTAGTTTTCATCTAAATTTAAACATTTGTATTTTTAGATTGTCTTGATAAAGGAAATAAATTGTCCGAAAGCTCGACAAAAGTTCAAAGTGTTTCTCTTCTAATCAGCCCAAAACACATTGACTGCATTCCCCAAAATTATTCATTTTGTATTATTAACAGTCACTACATATTAATAATCATATATATATATATATATATATATATATATATATATATATATATATATATATATATATATATATATATATATATATATATATATAATTCTACGTGTTGAATTGGTTTTTTATTTTCAATTGTCTGGCAAGTTTTTGAGTTTTGCTCACCAGTGTCTATTTTTGTTTTATTTATGTTGAAGGTTAAATTATCTTTTTTCACTCGCTCTTTGTAGGTACCCTGTCCATAAGATGCTGAAGTTCATCAATACTGCTAGCAACCACAACTGTATCGTCTGCATATCGGTTTATCTAATTATTACTTCAGTAAATTTCAATTTTTTTTTTTTCACTTACGGAAATATTTGACATAAATTAATCAATGATTATACAATATTGTTTTGTCTACAATTTTTTTATTAGGATAATGCCTCAACAAATACTAATGGCCATTGGCATGTGTAATGTGTGTAAAAATGTCGATGTCATCGTCTTTACAAAAAGCTAATTATATCCGAACAATGCATTATTTGCGTTATTATAAACATTAAATTTGCCAGAAAGTGAATAAAACTTAAATTATTTTTAGATACGCCCCACATAACATACTAGAGCTTAGGCTATCTATGTATTATGTCAAAACTCCCAGTAAACACTTTAAAACATTTTGAGCCTAGTTTAACTTTCAACCATTTGTATAACGTCACGGTTTCAAGCATAAAATTTGTATATTTGTATTGTAAAGACACTGTGACGTTATACAATCATGATTGAAAGTCAAAAAAGGCCCAAAATGTGTACTGGGAGGGGGTGGGGCCACTTTTCTAAAAAAACCGCGTGATTCATCGTATTTCCATGGTTACAAAACTCGTTTTCAATTGTTTGCAGATTTTCTTAAAATCCGGCAAACGCGCATCTATCGCCATTTAATACATCACTGCTGCCATCTACTAAATGACACGTGAACTCATCTTCTCATCTATTAAGTGACAGCGGAACTAATTTATCACTAGAAAAATGCCAACTTAGTGCTGTAATATGAACAAAATCCCCAGATTGCAGCTTTTAACAATAATTTTTACCTTTAGGTACAGTTAATTTAAAAATTATGGTAGTACGGACAATGAAATTTTGTTTAAAATAAAGCTTTTTGCATAGTTAATCGTTTCTGATAGTTATTTTCTACCCAAGTTAAAAAATTATTATGCAAAACGAATTTTTACAACAAGTTACTAAGTAAGTTATGACATGGACTCCTTTAAGTACAGTTATAAAAAATATACTACTTTCTTTGGGAATTTTAACTAGATACTATTAAAATAGAAAGTCTACAGTTCACGTACATACCACTAAGTTGAAGATTGGTTTTGAAATAGTGACGGTAACTGTACCTTAAAACTATATAAATTTTAACATTGTGTCATACCACCTTAAAACTAGGGATGGGAAAAACCTACCGGTTTAAACCTAAAACCGGTTTTTTTACTTCGCAATAACCGGTTTTACCGGTTATTTTTTTGTCCCGGTTATAACCGGTTTTTTCTTTTTAAAGAAAAAACCGGTTATTAGGTTTTTACGGTGATTAGGATTAGGTTAGGTATTATTTGGGATCCCAATCATAATTATTATTCTCAAGTAACTATTCCAAAAAAAACCATAATTCAAATTTTATTTTATTTTATAAATACAGAAGCGAACTGAAAGTGCAATCTCACATCAGCCAGCAGAATCGGTTATTAAGTTTTATTTAATATTTCCTTGAAAAGGTATTTGTAATCATAATATTTACATAAGAAGTGTCTGTTTGAATTAGACGCAAGCCAAACATCATCTATTTTTCACACTAAACTCTTTAACTCTTAACTCTTGACATTGAAAGTCGGTGAATGATTTTATCTGATTACCAAAAATAATGCTCTGCCTATGCATATCGTATTACTGATTACGAATTCGAATCTCCAAGAATTTCCCTACGTTTTCAAAACGATACACTCATACAGGAAGTATTAAATGAGTTAAAATGTACCTATTCTAGAAATATATACAAACGTGTTAAAAGTAATACATGATAAATTTTTTTTGATGGTAGCAAAAATAAAAGATATATTGCATTATCCAATTTATTTTTAAGTGAAATATTTATGTTGATATTATTTTTTTTTAATCCCATTTCAAAGAGTCTGGGAAATTTTTTATAAGTTGAAATGGTTGGGGAATTTTTTGATTTTGGGAGGAGAGGAAAATTGTAATTGCAAATGTAACTTTGTAACCTATTGGATTAAAAAAACCGAAAACCGGTTTTTCCAAAAACCGGTTTTTTTTGACCGGTTATAACCGCCAGGTTAAACCGTAAGCAAAAAAAACCGGTATAACCGAAAACCGGTTTTTTGTCAAAAACCGCCATCCCTACTTAAAACCTAAAATAATATCCTTCTATAATGTAATAAAAGGAGCCGTGGATGTGGTCGATGATATGAAAATCCTATATTCTGTTTCACGGGTTAGTTGTAGATGGTCACTTACCATATATTTTTCAATGTTAAATATTGGCGGCATCAATAGTCACATTTTATATAAAGATAATGATAATAAAATAGAAAAACGTCGTGTATTTCTAAAGCAAATGGTTTTATCGTTGATAAAATCTCATCTTTTTTGTAAAATTTTGTAAAGAAAGACAAAAGTTGGATATGTTTGAAAGAAAATCTCACGCGCGACCACTCACATAACAACCTACCTAGCGACCTATGCCGGGTTGAGGACCAGGTGAAAGACGACTTGCGAGTGTAAGGAGTGCAAAATTGGAAAAGCAAGGTGAGGGATAGGAAGGAATGGAAGCTGATTCTGGAACAGGCCAAGACCCACCATGGGTTGTAGAGCCAATGATGATGATGAAAATATTGCTTACTTATTTTTTATTTTTTATGTATGGATATAGATAATAATATTTTAAAAAATAAAGCAGATACAATAACACACAGTCTATAAAAATTAGGGCGAAATAGAGACAGATATAGACAGACAAGATATATAAACTGATCAATAATAATGAAATTAACGAATGAAACACAAAAATTAACGCCAGAGGTCAAGGATCTAAAGGTAGAACAAAGAGAATACAGGAAAGAGCTTGGAGAATTAAAAAAGGAATTTTGTGACGGATATTCTTGAGTTGGGATTGATTTCATGTAATCGAATGAACTATTTTTCAGTAAAATCGTCCCAGGAACGCAACTCTTAAATATTGGCAATGGTATAATATATGTCTGAATTGCCGATATAAATGAGTCAGATTAAATAAATTATTAGAAGAATTTTTTACTAAGCAACAACATTTTTGTTTAATTTATTAATATTTTTTGTATTTTGAAAACGGCATCCGATTTGGACGTCGAAACGTTAATAAAATAATTTTTTTAGTAAAATTGTGGCTTATTTCCCATCAAAACTAATTAATTAAAAAAGGAAATAGAGCAAATTAAACAAGGGAATCACGCAGAGCAAGTCAAGAAGACAAAAATGGAAAAAAAGGAATAAAACGAAAGCTAGACTGGAGAGATTGGAAAGAGGGAAAAAGGAGAAAAAATTTATAATCCAAGGAATTCCAATCAAAACAGATACTTAAAGAAGACAAAAAACTTTATGAAAAAAGAGATGAATGTGGAGGTAGGGATAGAAGTAATAAAACTAGGTAACAAAACCTGCTTGGTTAAACTGGAGAAGAGGCACGAAAAAAAAATAGTCATGCAGAATAAAAACAAACTGAAGCATACCAAAGATCATATAATTCACATAAATAATGATTTAACAAAAGAGGAACTACTACTGGCAAACTTAAGACAAATAGCTAGAGAAGAAATAATAAAGGGAAGAAACGGGAAAATAAAGTTTAACAAGCTAATAATAGATGGTAAAATCAGGAAATGAAAGAGAGACAGAAACCAACTAGAAGAAAGTTTATTACCCGGCAATTCAAAAAACTGATAAGCAATACAATGGACACGGATAAAAAAGAGATGACGAACTTGGCAAAGAAAACGGAAATGTGCGAGAACAAAAGGAAAACAACAAGACGGAGAAAGGAAAATAATACAGAAATAGACACGAGAAACACTTATTGGTACGTGGAATGTAAGAACATTATACGAAATAAGCAAGTTGGAGCAAGTGTATTAAGAAATGAACAAAGATAACGTAGAAATTATGGGATTGAGCTAAACACGTTTTAGTCTAGGCGCCAAATAGAGGTCACCGTCTCATTTTCAATTCTGATGGACAAACTCAACGGTTTCTTATAGATTTTGGGCTGTTGATTACGAATTTCGAGGGGGGATTTCGATCCGAGTGGTCAAAAAATTGTTATAAACAATTTAATTGTTTATAAATTGTTTATAAGGCTCTGGCTCATAAACTAAAAGAGATAAAAAAATGTTTCAAATAAAATTTATTCCCTAATAAAAAAACGAGGAAACAACCGTTTACTAAACTTAAATCTGACAATTAGAACTCAAGATATTGTAAAATTAGTGCACAATGCAAATTGCAAATTGCAAAATAAGTATTTTTCGAAGCTTTACCGATCGTAACTCGGCTTCTACGCATGCAAATGAGCCTTATAAGGTGCCCTTTTAAAGCTTAATTGAGAGGCTTCCAAACAGAGTTTGTTAAACTATTTGATATTCATTTGTTTTAAAGTTATACCCGTTTGAAGTTATAATTTTCTTAAAAAAATTGTACATTAATTTGTTTATAAAGGTTTCAAGCAAACTTGAGCTATAAACATTTATACTTTAATTAACAATAATGATAAAACAACTCAAAAGGAATAATTTGAGCTTACGAAAATGTTCGTAAGTTTATGTTTGGCTAAGATGTCGATATTTTAATAGCGCGCTATGAGGCGCAAGATTGGTTCACAGTCAAGTAAGTATGTATTCTTCGACGCTTTATCGATCGTAACTCGGCTTCTACGCATGAAAATGAGCCAATATGCGATATTCATATAAAAATGGATCGAGTTCTTTTGCAGCATCATCATTGCATATAAAACAAGCATTTATGATGTGGCGGCATACACACAATTGACGGGCCTTAATGATGCTGCAAAAGAACTAGATCCACTTTATATGGATATCATATAGATAATTAGACTCTGAAGCCTCAAAAAGTTTTAGTTTTACTGCCTACAAGAACAGACTTGTACCACCATGTAACTGTTAAAATTTCGCTAAGAACTTATGCAGATGTAAAAAAGCTGATATTTCCTGTATATCTCTATGCAGATTTGCAGATGCATGAAAAAAATGTTTGTAAAAATAGTATTAATAAATAATATCAACTTACTTTTTAGTTGTACTTCTGAAATATTAGTTTTTAATGTTTTTTTATCATTTAGTGCAAAAAATAGAAGACAATGTAAATAGAATGAAAGGTGATACGAGGTACAGTATGATGATTTAATTATAAGAATTATATGATAAAATTTTATTAGGATCTTCAAAAATGAAAAATGAAGATAACGTATGTATACATAGAAAATATAATTTGCATCGAGAAGTTAGCGCGTGAACCTTTACGCGGTGAGCCGATCTTGCGCCTCATAGCGAGCTCCATTAAAATATCGACATCTTGGCCAAAAATAAACTTATAAACATTTGCATAACCTCAAATTGTTCCTTTTGAGTTTTTATATCATTATTGTTCAATAAAGTATAAATGTTTATAGCTCAAATTTGCTTGAAACTCTTATAAACAAATGAATGTACAATATTTTTAAGAAAATTGTAACTTCAAACAGGTATAACTTTAAAATAAATGAAGATCAAGTAATTTAACAAACTTTGTTTGGAAGCCTGTTAATTAAGCTTTAAAACGACACCTTTTAAGACTTATTTGCATGCGTAGATGCCGAGTTACGATCGATAAAGCTTCGAAAAATACTTATTTTGCAATTTGCAATTTGCATTGTGCACTAATTTTACAATATCTTGAGTTCTAATTGTTAGATTTAAGTTTAGTAAACGGTTTTTTCTTCTTTTTTTATTAAGGAACAAATTATATTTGAAACATTTTTTTATCTCTTTTAGTTTATAAGCTAGAGCCTTATAAACAATTTATAAACAATTAAATTGTTTATAACAATTTTTTGACCACTCGGATCGAAATCCCCCCTCGAAATTCGTAATCAGCAGCCAAAACTCCATAAGAAACCGTTGAGTTTGTCCATCAGAATTGAGTATGACACAGTGACCCCTCTGGCGCCTAGACTATTTGGATTGTAGCGAAGAAATCCGAATGGGAAATCGACAGGCAATGATATACTCGGGAAATATAAATGAAAATGGTAAACATGAAAAAGGTGTTGTAATAATAATGTCAGCGGAAGGAAAAATGCACTATTACAATGTAAGGCAACATCTGAAAGAATTATGAAAGAATGGGCGAGATTCAAGGCAAAATACTACAACATATTAGTAATCAACGTTTACGCACCTACAAACGAAACAATGAGGAGATACAGAAATCAAATCGACCATATACTGATCCAGTCAAAATAGAAAAGTTGGGTACAAGATGTTAGGAGTCTACGAGGAGCTGTTGTCGGATGAGACCACATGCTAGTAAGGGTCAAAATAAAGATGAAATTAGCCAAAGACAAAATTCGGAAGGTAAATACAAGAAGAAGATACAATGTCGAAGCTCTTAAATAAGAAAACAAGAATCAAATTCACAGAAAAACTGAAACTAAACCGGACAGCGGTATCCCAAAATGAGGAAACAGTGAAAGAAATATGGAAAAACTTCAAGGACATAATGTCAGAACTGCAAACGAAACTATAGGGATGAAAAAAAGAAGAGAAAACAAGACATGGATAACCAGAGACACATTACAACTAATAGATGAAAGAAAGAAACTTACAGAAGAAATGTTACAAAAAGAAGAAACCGAAGAAGGAAGAGCGCTAGAAAGAAAATACAAATAAAAAATATAGCGCTTAAAAATCAAGCCAGAAAAGACAAAAGAAACTATGTAATGATATGCTAAAAATGTCAGAAAAAGCTGCACAAGAAAACAACCTGAAAACACAATACAATATCATCCGAAATTTGACAGAGAAAACACTAAACAGTAATTAACAAAATCAAAGATAACCAATAGTCCAAGTAATGAAGCTTAAAATAGGACAGATTTATGCAATTTTTACAGAATGGATCGATTTGCTTGAAAATTTGAGAATAAGTAGTGGATAGTCCAAAGATCAAAATCTATATGATGCCGAAAGACGCTTTTACCATGGGGGTGGTTGCCATCCCGTCTCAGGGGTGGAAATTTTATTATATTTTGACCGCAAAAGTTATTAAAAACATGGATTATAAGCAAAAAATGTTCAATACATTTTTTTGATAAAATTAATGGTTTTCGATTTATTCGCTATCGAAAGTGTAAGTTCTATATCGAAAAAATTAATGTTTTTAATCAGTTCTCTGTTAATAACTCAAAAAGTTTTCGTTTTATGAAAACAACTTTACTTGACAAAAATGTACCTTTTGAAAAAATAAACACAATCGTTTTTTAATTTTTTTTAAGACCAATAGTCATCGAGCTATATACTTTATTATATGTTAAAAATGTTCTTCGTCAAATGCTAAATATTGTAGTTTCAAAGTCAAAAGACAGGAAAACTACGCATTTTTCGTGGATAACTGGTTTAAACTAATTTAAAGTATTTAAAAATAACTATTTCCAGAAATAAAAAAAAAGTCTGTTGCTCAAAAATTAAGTGACTTGTAATGAAAAGAATGTCAGCCCCTATTATTTTTCAGCAAAAAGTGATCGGAAAAAAACCCGTAATCACCACACTAATTAAAATTAGTCATTGATCTGATTTGGTCTTCTTTATTTATGTATTATCAATAGGTTCTAGAAGTTTAGAAGCTTAGAATGATTAGTTTAAAAAAAATGGAGTTAAAAACGAATAATGAGTTTTTGTAGTTTGTAAAAAATGCCCTTTTCTTTAGAATAGATAGATTACCATCAGAGATACGAAAAAATATTTTAATATGAAATTGTAGCTTATTTAATTCTCAAGAACTTGGTTTACAAAATTTTTTTCTACGGCAAAAATTGAGTGAGATATTTATTGACAATTAAAACTTGTAATAACATGTCAAAACCACCTTTATTTGTGACTGAGGATTTTAAAAGGATTTAGTATTAATAGCCTTATAGACCTTGTAAAAACCTACAAAATTCTTTTTTACCAAACTTTCTAAGATAAAAATAAAAAGTTGCGGTTAAGAAATCAATATATTTTTTTTGAATAAAAAAGGAGAAATCGAATTGGAAGCATAATATTGTAACTTAGCGGTGTTTTTAGTCGTTGGCCTTATTCATTCTTTTTTATTTATGTATTACTAATAGATTCTAGAAGTTTGACTGGCTTAAGTCTGTTTTGGACTACAGCATAAAATGATATAAGAAAATGGTATATGATTTTTCTCATGAGGGTCTTTCAGTGCGTCACAGTTTTTCGATTCCTTTCTAACGCATTAAATTGTATGTGACAGAAAAAAACGCACGTCGGTGATATATTTCGTCGGTGAAATTTATAACATTTATTCTAGTTGTCAATATATGGCGGTATAATCGAAAATAAAATAATTTGCGAATTATATAATCTATATCTACGAATATAATCTAAACAATTTAAAAGACTATACAAATCAAAGAAAATACCATTTTATAAATGCAATAAACACAATTGATGTGTATTTATGCCAAATTGCAAATAAAATTTTACAACTGTCAGATTTAACTAAAATGTCATGTCACTAAAATATATATTATCACGGACTTACATTTTTTTCTATCATTTGTGACGCACTGAAAAATGCTCATGAAAAGAAGCATACTAAATTTTGTCACAATGTAAAACAGGAAACAAAATCTGTTAACAGAAAATGTTATACAAATTAAAACATGTCCTATCTGATAACAATTTTTGGTACACAGGCATGCGCAGTTATATAGGTTATTTTCGTTATACTCTCACATTGGTTCTTTTAAGGTTAACTTTTCTTTTAAGAAATGTTGCAATGGAAGCAGCTGATAATAATAGAGTTTTCTTCTCCATCATATAAAATATATCTTTGTAATATAAAATATCAAAGATAAAACTAACTAGTTAAATGTTGAGAAAAATGAGGTTAAAATATTCTTAAAAGAAAATAAGAAGAAGAAAATTGAGGTTAACAGTACATGTCTTGTACATGTACCATCACAAGAATATAAAAAAGTACTTTTTTAGCATGTAATGCGCAGAATCACATAACATATTTTGGTACCAAAATGTGACAATGTAATACACAAAACTTCTTGATTTAATATTGTACACAATCATTTCATGTAAGTTTTTGTTATACCATTTTCTTATATCATTTTATGTTATAGTCTAAAACAGACTTTAGTGATTAGTTTTTAATAAATTGGAGTTTAGGCGAATAACGAATTTTTGTAATTTGGTAAAAAACGCCATTCTCTTCAGAATAGAAAGATTGGCATCAGAGGTACGAAAATATGTTTAAATATCAAATTGTTAAGTTATTTAATTCCCAAGAACTTGGTTTGAACAAATTTTTTCTACGGCAAAAATTGAGTTAATCGTAAGTGAGTATACCATCGAAAAACATTGATTTTTTAGATATAGATTTAACACTTTCGATAGCGAATAAAACGAAAACTATTAATTTTATCAAAGAAATGTATAGAATGTTTTTTGCTTACAGTTAATATTTTTATCAACTTTTGTGGTCAAAATATAATAAAAAATTTTCACCCCCGAGGTGAGGTGACAACTACCCCCATGGTAAAAGCGCCTTTCGGCATCATATAGATTTTGATCATTGGACTCTCCACTACTTTTTCTCAAATTTTCAAGCAAATCGATCCATTCTGTAAAAATTGTGAGGTGTAAAGCTTCTGTTCCTGGACTACAAGGGGGAATATAATTAAATGAGAACATGAAAATAATAATACTAAGATGCAAAGAGCACTTCGAGAAAATATACTCCAAACCCGAGGAAACACCAGATATAGAGGAAGATAATGTAATACAGGAATTAAACATTAGGACAGATGAAATTACGAGAGAAGAAATACAAAACACACTGAAACAACTAAAAAATGGCAAAGCCGCTGGAAGCGACAACCTACCGATAGATTTCCGATAGAAACGCATCAGTAGAAATGTTACACAAACTCTTTAACAAGATATGGGCCGACGAGCTCCCACAGGAATGAAACGAGGGTGTAATAATTAAGATACTAAAAAAGGGCGATTTAAGTAAATGCGAGAAGTGCCACATCCAAAATAATGTCTTTCTCTTCATCATATTTTTGTGTAGATATGACTGTCTATTTTTGAATGTGCATCCAGTAAGTTGTCATTCAATTGTTTTCGTGGTCTTACCACTGATCGTCTTCTTATTGGGGAACCGTCTCTCGCCGTCCTTACTACTCTATTTGTTGTCATTCGGCTTTTGTGGTCATTCCATTCTACTCTTCTGTTTTTCACCCAGTTATTTATATAGTCCACCTTTCATCTCTGTCGTATATCTGCACTTCTAGCTCTATCCCATAGTGTCTTACCATCGATTTTTCGAAGCGTTTTCATCTTTGCTGTTTCTAGCATCCCTAATAGCACAAGGACGTCCTTCACGGACTTTAAGGACGTCCCTTGGACGTCCGTTTTCGTCCGAGGGAACCGTCCGAGGAACGTCCTTTATACGTCCTATTTTGGTCCAAATGTCGCGCTACCGAACGTCCATTGGACGTCCATCTAAGGTCCGAGGGGACGTAAATTGGACCTTAATCGGACGTAAATTGGACCCTTAACAGGACGTCCTAGTTTGGTCCAAAGCCACATTGCCAAACGTCCAATGGACGTCCACCTAACGTCCGAGGGGACCTAAATTGGACCTTAATCGGACGTAAATTGGACCTTAATCGGACGTAAATTGGACCTTAATCGGACGTAAATTGGACCCTAATCGGACGTCCTAGGGGACGTAAATTGGACCTTAACAGGACGTCCTAGTTTGGTCCAAATGCCACGTTGCCAAACGTCCAATGGACGTCCATCTAACGTCCAATGGACGTCCACCTAAAGTCCGAGGGGACGTTCGGTCGACGTCAATTGGACCTTCATAGGACGTCGCAGTTTGGTCCAATGTCGTGCTGCCGAACGTCCATCTAACGTCCTGAGAGGACGTTCGGTGGACGTCTAGCGACGATATTTAGACCTGTGGAGAATGTATTGTGGGAAATAAAAAATACATTTTTTAAGGAACTTATATTACATCTTATATTAAATTACAATTATTGGATATTACATATTTACATTAAATTACAATTACACTTCTCCAAGAAATTAACGCACCACCTTAAAAATGGTGCATTTTTGATGTCTCGAATTTCCTAAACTTGTTGTCCCATCTCAGTGATTTTTTTTATAATATTATAGCCTAGGCTACAGGTTACCTCCTTAAGCTTGTCATGAACGGGGAGCTATAGTGTAATATATTATGTATATTATATCATATCACTCTCTATAGTAATGAGTTAGCCTGGAGACACGGAACTAATGGTTCCGTGTGTGCAGGCTCACTCATTACTATAGAGATCGATGTGATATAGTATATATTACAGTAAATAGCTCCCCGTGCATGACAAGCTTAAGGAGGTAACCTATAGCCTAGGCTATAATATTATAAAAAAAATCACTTATATGGGACAACTGATTTAGGAAATTCGAGACATAAAAAATGCTCAATTTTTAAGGTGGTGCGTAATGGGCTGTATATTATACATATATTTCAAATCGACACCTTGCTCATTTGGAGATAAAGGACAATTTCTTAAAAAGAAGATATTCTATCTATGTATACTTATTATATAGTGTAATATTATATTATAATATTATAATAATCATTCAACTTTCGTCAAATTTTTTTTATCCGCCTTCGCTTTCTCTCTTTAGATATTTCATTATTAGGTATAAATAGATTATAAAATACTGAGGTAAATACTTTTTGCTTACTAGGTACAATAAACAAACCCAATCTGTTTGACAAAAGAACCGTTATGGGTAGAGGTAAGTAGTAAGACGAACAATGGGCGACAGAGGTAGCGGAACTTTCCTTTAACAATTGTACTTAATTCAAATCCAAGAAGGTTGATTTTACTTATAGACGGAGAGCTAGAGGCGAGAAATCATCGTCATAAGTAATATGGAGTTTGGCATGTGAAATGTGTCTATTGTATATTGATAACTATGACCCCTTTCAGGCTGACACCTCAGTGGATACAGGAAGTAGCAATAAGGGATGAAAGGGGAAAGTTGGTGCAGTCATTAAATGTTTTCACCTTCTATTTTGTTAAACCTCCATCGATTTGCATGAAAATTGGTGAGTAGTTAGAGCATAACTCAATAAACAAAACTGATGTGGTGCCAACGTGCGCTTTTACCCTGGGGGTGGATGCCACCCCTTCTCGGGGGTGAAAACTATTTTATTAAAAATAACCCCACTAATCGATAGAGGGACAAATTTTAAGCAAAATTTGTTACTTCTAATTAATAAAATAAATCAATACTTTTTGAGTTATTAAAGATCAAATATTTTAATTTTTCGTGAAATAAATGCATGATGTAAAGCGGTTTTTCGTAAATAATTCAAAAACTGTAAGTTTTATCAAAATATTTATGATTACCAAAATTGAAGATAATAAAAAATAAAAGAGATTTATTATTCGAAAAACCTTTGAGAATTAATAAAAAGTGAGTTATAGGTGATGGAATGTATATTTTTTTCGGCTAGTACCCAAATCTAAGTATTGAAGCTCAAATAACGGGAAAACGGTGCATTTTATAAAATATATTTACTGAACACTTGTCAAAGTACTCAAGAATACCTATCAAGTGAGCTCCAGATGAAGTTTATAACATCAAAGCTAAGCAAGTGATGATGAAAATAAGAGAACCCTTTCGAGTTTTTAGGAAAAAGTGAAAATTAAAACATACGCTATTTATATATTTATTTTGAAATTTGTTAACAGAATAGTTTTTAAAGGAATTTCGGGAATGAAGTTAGGATTATAATTTATTATCAAGTTCGTTTTATTACAATTTAAATATAACAAGTTAAAAATGCGAGCATTATTATAACGAAAACTTGGTTTTTTATATATTTAAATTACTAATATGGAAAATTGCTATTATGAAAAGCTGTTTAGAATTAAAAATTATGTTTAATGTGCAATTATATCCTGCTATTTAAATATTGTGAGCTATAAAGGCACTTTACTGAGCGAATTTCTTGAGCGAAATTCATATTTTTTACACATCGACTAAAATCGATACAATTTTATATAATCTTATGTTTATGATTGCATCTTGGATTTTAGACCGTGCAGATCTTTTTATGAAGAATAATTTTGGTTCGCAAAATTAATAATAAAAGAGTTATAAATGAAAATGATGATTGGTAGGTATCTCTAATTTGAGAAAAAAATTAAATATTTTCTTTTTATTAGAAGATTGTAGATAATAGTTACATTATTATAATAATTATTACCAACAACACAGATGCAATCAAAATCAAAACGGTCTTTATCAAGGCCATTTTTGATGACGACCTCAATTAATATTGAAGGACTATCAGCAGATAAAGAAGACCTATTGTCTAATATGTGCAGAGAACATGGTGTCGATGTTCTACTGGTTCAAGAAACCCATAGAGGTACTGCAAGCCGCAGACCAAGGATTCGGGGTATGAAGCTCATATTGGAGAGACCACACGACCAATATGGTAGCGCAGTCTTCGTCAGACCAGATATCGACGTAGCATCCACATCTCTAACAGATCAAAATGACATCGAGATCCTCACAGTGGAGATAAACTCCTGTACAGTAACGTCAATGTACAAACCACCAAACGCTGACTTTGCTTTTGAGGAACCGAATAACTTTCAATCACAGCAAATCAAATTCGTACTGGGTGACTTCAACTGTCACAGTGTCGCGTGGGGTTACAACGAAACAGATTCCAATGGCGAAGAACTAGAAAAATGGGCTGAAAGCATGAACCTAAAACTTATTCACGATCCAAAGCAGCCTGCGTCGTTCAACAGCGGAAGATGGCGCAGAGGTTACAACCCAGACAATATATTTGTCAGCGACAGAATTGGAGACCAGGTGACAAAAATCGTTGGAAGCGCTCTCCCAAAGACACAGCACAGACCAATAATTTGTCTTTCCAACGCGGCAATCAGATACGAAATTGTTCCTTTCAAGAGAAGGTTCAACTTTACTAAAGCAAAATGGGAAAAATTATCTGAAACATTGGATCAAGAAGTTTCCCAGCTAGAACCTTGCCCTGATTCATACGATAAATTTGTAGAAATCGTAAAGCAAGTATCACGGAAATTTATCCCTAGAGGTTGTCGAACTGAGTACATAGCGGGGCTCAATGAAGAATCTAAACCCCTACTTAAAAGATACGAACAGCTATATGAAGAAGACCCTTTCTCGGAAGCGACAATACAGGCTGGGGAGGAAATGTTACATGCGATATCCGCCAACAGAACGGAAAGGTGGTGCAAGCTGGTCACGAGTCTGGACATGAAACAAAACAGCAGACGTGCCTGGAAGCTGATTCGGAATCTTGGCAACGATCCCGCTGCTCCGGCAGTCAACATGACAGAAGTCACACCCGATCAGATAGCCCATCATCTTCTAATGAACGGTAAGACGACATCAAGAAAGAACAAGGTGAGAGCTCAACGGAATATCGACGAAGAAAGAAATGTTCTAGGTACCTCTTTTTGTCTAGAGGAGATGAGAGGCGCGATCCATCAAATGAAAGATAATAAAGCGGCTGGCCTGGACGACATACGAACAGAGCAAATAAAGAACTTTGGACTAAAAACCGTAGAGTGGCTCGTAAAAATGATGAATTGCTGCATCCGTACATTACAAATCCCCAAAATCTGGAGAAAAGCTAGAGTGGTAGCCCTCTTAAAACCAGGGAAGGATCCGGCGGATACAAACAGTTTTAGACCTGTATCTCTCTTGTGCCACCTTTTCAAGGCCTTTGAAAGAATGATACTGAACCGGATCGCAGAATATGTGGAGACTAAAATTATTCCAGAACAAGCAGGATTCAGACCCGGAAAGTGCTGCTGCAGTCAAATTCTTAATCTCACCCAACATACTGAAGATGGTTTTGAACGGAAGGAAATAACAGGAGTAGCGTTCATAGACCTAACTGCCGCCTATGATACAGTTAACCATCAACGGCTACTCGCAAAACTCTACGAAACTACAAAGGACTTCCGACTAACAAGGTTAGTGAAATGTCTCCTCCAGAATAGACGCTTCTACGTAACGCTCCAGTCCAAGAACAGTCGGTGGAGGGACCAAAAAAATGGGCTACCACAGGGAAGTGTCCTCGCGCCGTTTCTATACAACATATACACCAACGACCAACCCATACACCAACAAACAAGGCAATTTATTTACGCTGATGATACAGCGGTGGCAGCTCAGGGAAGAACCTTCAATGAAGTCGAAGTGAAGCTGACAGATGCCCTGGGAGACTTAGCTCTATACTATGATAAAAACCATCTGAAACCCAATCCCACAAAAACCCAGGTATGTGCTTTCCACCTGAGAAACAAGCATGCCCGAAGGTCGCTGGAGGTGGAATGGCGTGGTCAGATGCTGGAACACAACAAGACGCCAAAATACCTTGGCGTCCGTCTGGATAGAACTCTGTCTTACCGATACCACTGTCAAGATGTTAAGAAGAAAGTAAGTGCCAGAAATAATATCATCCGCAAGCTAACTAATACAAAATGGGGAGCACAACCACACACTCTCCGCACTTCTGCCTTGGCATTATGTTTTTCGGCCGCGGAGTTTGGAGCACCAGTATGGGCAAACTCTGCTCACGCAAAGAACGTCGACGTGGCTCTAAATGAAACGGTCCGTATAATATCGGGTTGCCTGAAACCGACACCTATCGAAGAGGTATACCCCATTGCTGGAATTGCTCCACCACCAATCAGGAGAAAGGTCACGTCAGAGGTAGAACGGAAAAAGCAGGAGACGGACCGAAGACACCCCTTATATGACCACCAAACTCAGCCAAGCAGACTAAGATCTCGGAAAAGCTTCCTGAAAACATCAAGATCCATCCCCGAAGCGCCAGAGACGCGCCGAATACACCTATGGCAAGCGTCAACTACAGCGACACATTTTCCTCCCTCGGAGGAAATGGCTGCTGGACACAATTTACCGTATCCGACTTGGAAAGCGCTAAACAGACTAAGAACCGGCGTTTCACGTTGTGCTAGTAACCTGAAAAAATGGGGATACCAGGATGACGATACCTGCGACTGTGGCGCGGTTCAGACCAGCCGGCATCTACTATCATGCACAGAGATGAGAGAGACCTGCACAGAACAAGACTTAATTATAGCAAATGACAGGGCCATCTATGTGGCCAACCATTGGAAATACAGAATTTAAAGTTGTTGGTGTTCCGGACACGGAAAGTAAGTAAGTATAATAATTATTAATTATTTAATTATAATAATAACAACTATTGCATATATTAGAACACAGTTTTTAATTCCAAACAATTTTTCGTAGTAACAATAATTTACAACAGTGTGAAAAAGAGGTACATACTTTAATCTTGAGCGAAATTCATATTTTTTAAAATACCTCCTATAATATAAATAAAATTTGCTATCTGATGATTGAATCGTAGGTTTTAGACGATGCAGAACTTTTTATGAATTATAACTTTATTTCGTAAAATTAAAAATAAAAAAGTGTCCCGTAATATATATGTCCAACTTAAGTAGACACACTGTATATTATACAATATAATATACATAATACATAAATCATTGGGTAGATAGCACTAAAAATTTGTAACCTGCCATTTAACATTACTTACATTAAAATTACTAAGTAATATTTATTTATTTGATATTTCAATTCTTTTACAGTTTATATGAAGTAATATATTTTTGAAATAATATGAAATTTTCATTAAAATTTTTACGTACGGTGTCTTAATCGTAGAATTATCTCGCTATCTAAAATTGCTAAAAAATCATAAATTGCTGTCCCGAGATGCAACTTGTCTTTGAGGTCAGTTATCTCGAAGATGGCTTAAGATATCGAAATGCCGTTTTCAGATTTGGATTCAGGAGACAAAACTACATTGATATCGGTACATAAGCTCCAGATATTACAGGGGTGGCAACGCAAGAACGAACGAACGGACTTTGCGAATTTATAAACGAAATCAAAATTTTCGTTGAAAATACTATTTATTTTTCACTTTCGCTGTCACATTCACTAAAATCGCTATCATAATTATTTTCATCACTTTCGCTATTATGAATGTCATCATCAGCTTGGTCATCATCCATCTCATCGTCTGTTTCATTCTCAAAAATAATATCTAACAATCTCTGGCATTTGAGGCCCTTCAACCCATTTGAATTTATAAGTACCTATGTGTTATCTTTAGCAAGTTCCCAACCATTTTGTTCAATAACCAGATCTGTTGGATTTTTTTATAGGCGTTCAACCAAATACTTATAATGTATCGTGCTCGTAAAATATGTTGATATAGCTCAGATTGAGATGGTGGTAAAGTTGATGCATCAAAATTTTTCAGATATTTTTTAAACAATGGTTCATTTACGTCTTTTAGCTTATATCGACGATTAAATATTGTAAGCCGTATGTTATTGACTTTTCTTTGGAGAATTCTGTTTGTAATCCCTGTACCGTATATGTGACAAATATATGTTTCTAGAATTTCAAAAACCGTCTCTTCGTCAAAATCGATATCTCCAAGACCATAAAATGCTTCCTTATATTGCTCAAATGATTTCATAATATTGAATGGTCTCTTTTTTCCCTTTCTATGAAAACATGGATTATAGTCACAGCCAGTTAGAGCGTGGAAACCAGCTAAAGCTTTGCATATTGAATCTCCAAAATGTTCGTAAATTTTACAGATATCAATATAATGTTTTTTTCCTGCGGTTACAGACTGTATCCAAATGTGTAAATTACTGTTCAAGTGATGCATATTATTTAACATAATAACCAGAATATCTGTATCTGAGCACTTTATGATTACATTGGCATCTTTCTGTAGTTGACATACGTGGTATATTATTTTAGTTTCTACCTCCTCATGAGCTGGACAACTAAAATGTGGAGCTTCGTCTTTCTGCACTTCTTCATTTTTACTAACGAAAAACTTGTGACACTCAACAAAATTAACATATATTATTTTACCTTGCAGAAAAGGTGCTATTTCGTTATCAGCCAAATAAGTAAAAAAAAATCGGACCAAAGCCTCTTTGAATTTGTTATTTCTTAACTCTTTAATAAAATCGACTGGTCTCTTTTGATTGGGTCCTGATATACAGAAAACGCGATCGGCTTCTTTGTTACCTCTTGTAGATCGTTCATAGTCTTTAATTGACGGTTGGAAATATTGATCAAATATCATCAATCCGTCAATTTAAGAGCACATGCGTGAAGTTACGAATGATAAAAAGAACATATTATTATTAATTAAATGTATGTTACTAAAATATTATTTTTATATTATTTCGATATTTAATTGAATTTTTTCTATCGATATAAACTTAGTGGCGGTTCTAGCCAGGGGCAGGGGGGCAGCTGCCCCCCTTCAGTTTTTACAGTACTTTTGTACTATAATTTTCGTTAAAGAGGCACGTTATCTTGTTTATTCACCGGTTGTGTTCCCTTGCCCCCACTTTTTTTGGTCTAGAACCGCCCCTGTATAAACTGAATATGTACAGAAACTGAGGGTGTCCAATAATGGGCACATTTGACATAATATTCAAATACATTTTTGCTATATTTTATATAAATGTCTTAAACCAATTTTAAAAACTTATATAAATAATATAATAATTAAGCTCAAAATTTTTGGAGCCTAAACTTTGAAAAATGTTTGTAGCATAATGTTTAATGGTATCAACTTTTCCGGGAGCTCATTTGATACATATTTCCAAGTACTTTAACAAGTATCAGTAAATAAATTTTACAAAATGCACCGTTTTCCCGTTATTTGAGCTCGAATACATAAATTTGGGTACTAGCCGAAAAAAAATATATATTCCATCACCTATAACTCACTTTTTATTAATTCTCAAAGGTTTTTCAAATAAGAAATCTCTTTTATTTTTTATTATCTTCAATTTTGGTAATCATAACTATTTTGATAAAACTTACAATTTTTGAATTATTTACGAAAAACCGCTTTACATCATGCATTTATTTCACGAAAAATTCAAATCTTTGATCTTTAATAACTCAAAAAGTATTGATTTATTTTAATAATTAGAGGTAATAAATTTTGCTTAAAATTTGTCCCTCTATCGATTAGTGGGGTTATTTTTAATAAAATAGTTTTCACCCCTGAGAAGGGGTGGCATCCACCCCCAGGGTAAAAGCGCACATTGGCACCATATCAGTTTTATTTCTTGAGGTATGCTCTAACTACTCACCAATTTTCATGTAAATCGATGAAGTTTTAACAAAATAGGAGGTGAAAACCTTTAATGACTGCGTTAACTTTCCCCTTTCATCCCTTATTGCTACTCTCTGTATCCACTGAGGTGTCAGCCTGAAAGGGGTCATAATTATCAACATACAATAGACACATTTCACATGCCAAACTCCATATTACTTATGACGATGATTTCTCGCCTCTAGCTCTTAGACTATTACATTGCAGTAAAAATTCAAGGAAGTCTATACTTTACAGAAAATCAAAAAGATTGGCTAAAATGCAAATATGTACTTATACAGAGTGTTTGGTAAAGAATAGGCCATAGATTAACCTTAGATTTCGGAGGGTAAAATAGGTCAATTTAAGTTAACTTAAGTTAGTACTAAAGTTGATAATAACCGAAATACAAGGTGTCAAATTTAAACTTTTATTTTATTTATTCTTGAATATTTCCTAACAAGCATGGGATAATATCACGAAATTTGGTAAGCGGGGGTTTTTTGTGACACGAAATCTAAATTCAACAGCAAAAATGATGTATTGCCCAGGAAATAATCAAGAATAAAATAAAAGTTTAAATTTGACACCCTGTATTTCGGTTATTATCATCTTTCGTACTATAAAGTAAGTTAGCTTAAATCGACCTATTTTAAGCTCAGGAATCCACCCTAATAGCACACGACGTCCTTTGGACGTCCAAAATAGGTCCATTTTTGGTCCTTACGTCCATGGACTATAAACGGACGTCCTTTGGACGTCCCATGTTGGACGTCCTTCGGAAGGAATAAATATGGACGTCCTTTGGACGTCCGACGTTGGACGTCCTTCGGACGGAATAAATATGGACGTCCTTTGGACGTCCGACGTTGAACGTCCTTTGGACGTCCATACTGGACGAAATACGGACGTTTTATGAACGCTTATATATTATATTGGACACATTATACCAATTAACGGGATCAAATAGCAAAATAATTCAATAAAATATTAACTTAGGCGTTAACTTTACGTTAATGAAATACAGTCAAACCTGTCAGTAACGGCCACTAAAATGAAAGAACTATTGGCCGATATAGAAAGGTGGCCGTTATTGCCAGTTTTTGTAGTCTAGATATACAGTAAAACTTGTGTTACTGGCCACCTGTACTAACGGCCAGTTTAAAAATTCTCCAAACCAATTATATCTAGACTACAAAAACTGGCAATATCGGTCACCTTTCTATATCGGCCAATAGCTTTTTCATTTTTAGTGGCCGTTACTGACAAGTTTTACTGTAATTGGTTTGGGGAATTTTTAAACTGGCCGTTAGTACAGGTGGCCGGTGTTTGCAGGGGGCCGGTAACACAGGTTTTACTGTAGTTTAAATCGAAAAGATTAAATCTTAATTCAAAATTGTATATACAATTATTACAATTATAAACTATAGTTTAATATCCAAAACATGTTTTTGATTTTATGTAATGTAATGAAAATCTTATTTGTAAATTATTGGTTACAATGTTTAACAATAGGTTATTGTTTAATAGTTATTTAAAATAAAATAAAAGTTTAATCCTAACAACACAAACAAGGGCGGATCCAGGACTGATTTTCGGGAGGGGCCATGAACTTTTTGGGGAGGGGGACCGTAGGTATGGGGGGGGGGAGAAATTTTTAAAAATTAGGGCCTTAAAATTCACCACTTCTGCCGTAGTACCGATTCCTACATATTTCTTCGGATCCAAGTGCAGTTCTTTCAACAAATTTAATAATACCGTTTTTCCCAATGCTTCTCCTGTCAGGCCTGTTCTTCCCTCTTCTTGATTTTCAGTAATTATTTTTAGGTTCTTATAAGCGTCAATGAACTTGACAAAGTCTTCACGAATGTTGTTATTGTATCAAATGTCTGTTGTTGTATATCAAATTTAGGGAAAACTTTTCCACATGGGATACGTCTGTCGTTTCGTCAAATATGACAGAGTAATAATTTGCACTTTGAAACTCATCCATTATTTGTTCAATTATTTCTTCACCTTAACATTAATTGATTTTGACTGGTACTACTAATGTATATTGCTCAGAAAGATGCTGTGGATAGGTGTTATTTAAAAGTCTTATCTCCTGATGCGATTTTAAACCCTAACAATTTCCCTCATTGCTAGGTCCAGCATCTTCGTCTAGAAGCAGAAAGCCATCATCACGATGGTCTCTTAGAGGAATATTTTGTCGACCTATAACACGAACACTATAGACCCTGCTCTTGCTCATAGTTTTTCTTTATTTTTTTGTATCTGTTTAGACCTCTGAGAGTCTATCTGGTTAATGACTGACTTTTGAGAGTTGCGATAACTTTGTAGAAAATCCAGTTCAACCTGAACGCACTCCTTGTGGTATGATGTTTTTTCATGAGTTTGTATGGCTTCGTCTTTGCTCATGAGTTTGGCGAAAGATGTTAAATGTTTAGTGACAAGGCTTTGGGCTGTCATCCCTTTATTGTGACCATATTTTTCATTAGAAAAAAACGCAATATTTGTAAAACCATTCCTTTTCACTGTGCGAAATTACCATCCAACTCCTTTGTTCCAAGTGCTAGTGACCCAAGTAATGCTTCATTTCTTTTTTATTCTTTGTGTGTATAGAATATGGAAATTGATACGATTTTGATGGCTGTAAAGGTCGTTCTAACAATTGGCCCTTTGTAAAATTATCAACATTTTGATTTATAAAACATCCTGTGTCATTCTTGAAACTTCCATTACTATCTTTGTTCAATTCTAGTCCAGAAAACATATTTATTCCGTTTTGTACATATATATGTGTTTGAAATTAAAAACATTTGAACTGCAAATATTTAAATTTATATTTTTTTAAATTCTCGGAGGGGGCCATGGCCCCCATGGCCCCCTCCCTGGATCCGCCCTTGAACACAAAACATTCCAGGAATGTAGGTACTACCGTTCTATTCCGTGAACATCTATCTGAATAAATTATGGGTGGAAAGTTACCACAAGATATTCTATGTACAATGTCTTCCTGGAGGGGTAAAATTTTCCATTACAAGATTTTAAGAGAGGCCATTTACTGTTCAATTTGCGTTCATTTTCAAATTTGCCGCGCGAATATCTATGTAGCGTCGCGTGGTCATTGGTCATCACATTTCATAATATAATTTCATTTTCGTAAGATAACCGATAACCTAAAAATTTAGTAAAAATTTTGATTGGAAAAAAATGCATCGATAAGGGGGTGTGGGAGATTCATTTTAATTTTTTTTAGAATCAGCTGAAAGTGGTCTACAAAAGAAACCAAGAAGGAAATGTATAGCCTTGTGGCTATGAAAGGCAAAAGAGAGATATAAAAAGTGTATTGGCTAGTTGGAAGAAAGTCCACATTGTCCATGCATAATAAGTTATTACTTTATCAACAAATATCAAGAAGATAGCAGGAAGTCACGAGCAACACGAGCAATTGAACAACTTCATAAGTTCAAGAATATCGAGGAAATCCAGCTCCTCGATACTACTGGGCAAACTAGAAGATTGAAGAGGACAAAGCCTTTTGAACTAGTTTGAGTGATAGGTGATAGTGAAAAACGGAGCATAGTGCTTGTGTGCTGTGCCTGTGTATGTTAGAATAGTGCACGATCTTGTTAGATTAGATAAGAGACGCTATGGGGTAAGCTCTTCATTTTAAGAAACAGTAGTCATTTAGGTTAAATTAAAATTGCTCCTTGGTCAGTTATGACCAGATTGTTTTTTTATGTTTGGCAAAAAGGACTTAAGTCAGAATTGCACATTGATAATGTTTTGATGATTTCTGGACCAGAAAAAAACTGTTGTAGATGTAAACTGTATGTACAGTAGAATCTACTACAGTTCTGTAGAAATCATCAAAACATTATCGATGTGCAATTCTGACTTAAGCCCTTTTTCCCAAACATCAGAGAATTGTAATGTACAATAATTCTCCTATCTGCTTTTTCATGAATTTTGTAGGAGACGAAAAACCATTTTTAGGATCATCTGCTTTCACATGTAAATTTTGACATGTTTTGTAGTAAATAGATAGTTGAATTTACTACAAAACATGTCAAAAAATATATGAAAACAGGAGGTGACTATAAAAAAAGTTTTTAGTCTCTCTTACAAGACTCATGAAAAAACAAATCGGAGGTATGTCACATCTGTGACTATATCCAGGGAATGTCTAAAAAATATACTTTGATGTCCCAAGAACCAAATATAACCTGCAGTCCATCTAATTTACTTACTGTTGCAGGTCATTATCTACGCCAGAGATCTAAGTTGACATAGTTGCCAAAGTATAAAAAGATCCTGAATCCATTTTAAATCAAATATATCACATAATTATTGTAAACGTGGATTATACAACAAAACAAATTAATATTCAATGTAAATAAGTAAAAACTTAAGAAATAGAGAACAAGAATTAAGTTATAATCTTTTAAGATTTGCAGTGCAAGCGTTTTTGCAATGCATTGTTAATAATTAAAAAACGGCTCCGAACTCTTGGCAAAAAGCCGGTAGGTTTCTTTGTATAAGTATGTCTACAATAACAACTAAAAAAGTTGTCAGATACCTCGATGATTATTCCAAGTCGTTATAAAATTAGGTGAAATTTATATTTTTATAGTAGAGGATCTTTTTATAGTAAAGTAAATAATAAAGACAGTAAATATAATAAATAAAACAGATACTTATAGTAAAGAATATAAACAAATATGAAGTGTCATCACCACAACTGTCAAATAAATGTTACCAATTTATTCTAAAATGTCACCTTCGTTCGATTACAGTTACAGTGTGATCCGAACAAATCTGCTTCATAAAAACGCTTTATAATCAATTTATACAAATTAAATGAAACATATTATTGTGTATTTCTTTAGGTTAACATTAATAGAAATCTTCAACTATTATTTCTACGCGTATATAATAAAATATGTCTAGAGTCTGTATTTCCAGTGTACTCAGCAAAGTGATTCTAAAAAAGAACACACCTACCGCCTAAATATGTCGTGTTGGTATCATGCGACCTCACAGACTACGACGCGGATGACGCACAACAGTTAGTAAATTAGACGAAGTATGTAGATATATACAGGGTGTAACAAAAATACAGGTCATAAATTTAATCACATATTCTGGGACCAAAAATAGTTTGATTGGACCTAACTTACCTTAGTACAAATGTGCACACAAGAAAAGTTGCAGCCCTTTGGCTGCAACTATCTTACGAAAAAACTATAGTAAAATTTGGACACCCCATAAAAATTTTATGGGGGTTTTGTTCCTTTAAACCCCCCCAAACTTTTGTGCACGTTTCAATTTAATTAATATTGTAGTACCATTTAAACACAACGTTTTAAAAACTTTTTTGCCTCTTATTGCTTTTTCGAAAAGTCAATTTTTATCGAAATATTTTGAATATTTGTCAAATCCACCACATATTTGTATATGGTTAAGTACGATTATGGAGACTTGGTAATAATATGCAGACTTATTTATGCTTTACATTTTTAGGTATATTTTGAACCATATTAAAAAAAGTACTCGATAAAATGTGCCTTATCGAAAAAATACAAAGAGGCAAAAAAGTTTTAAAAACATTCTGTTTAACTAATGGTACCTCAGTAATAGTTTAATTGGAACATACACAAATATTTGGGGGGTTTAAAGGAACAAAACCCCCATAAAATTTTTATGTAGACATGTTAAAAAAGAAGTCGCAACTCGATAAAAACTGCCTTATCTGAAAAATACTAAGAAACAAAAATATTGAATTTAACTAATGGTACCTACCACAATAATAAAATTGAATTGGAACGTACACAAAAGTTTGGGAGGATCTAAGGGATCAAAACCCCCATAAAATTTTTATGGGGTGCACAAATTTCACCATAATTTTTGTTTAAGATATTCCTGCCATAATACTGCCACATGTCCATTTTCAATAAAAAATCGCTAATAGTTTTCGATATAATCGAAAAAATCGATTTTCATTTTGTAATTTCAAAGGGCTGTAACTTTTTTTATGTGCATATTTGTACTAAGGTAAGTTAGGTTCATTCGAACTATTTTTGGTCCCAGAATATGTGATTTAATTTATGACCTGTATTTTTGTTACACCCTGTATATACAGCCGATTACGCACCACCTTAAAAATTGGGCATTTTTGATGTCTCGAATTTCCTAAACCTGTTGTTGCATCTAAGTGATTTTTTTATAATATTCTAGCCTAGGCCCTAGGCTATAGGTTAAGTACCTCCTTATGCTTGTCATGCACGGGGAGCTATACTGTAATATATATTATATCACATCGCTCTCTATAGTAATGAGTGAGCCTGTACATACGGAACCATTTGTTTCCTGTCTGCAGGCTCACTCATTACTATAGAGAGCGATATGATATAATGTACATATATTACTGCATAGCTCCCTGTGCGTGACAAGCTTAAGGAGGCAACCTATAGCCTAGGCTATAATATTATAAAAAAATCACTTAGATGAAACAACAGGTTTAGGAAATACGAGACATCAAAAATACCCCATATTTAAGGTGGTGCGTTAATTTCTTGGAGAAGTGTATTGTAATTTAATGTAAATAATGTAATATCCAATAATTGTAATTTAATATAAGATGTAATATAAGTTCCTTAAAAAATATATTTTTTATTTCCCACGACATTAGATGGATGTTCGGCAGCAAGACATTGGACCAAACTGGGACGTCCTATGAAGGCCCAATTGACGTCCACCGAACGTCCCTTCGGATGTTAAGTGGACCTCCATTGGACGTTTGGCAACGTGGCATTTGGACCAAAATTGGACGTCCTGTTAATGTCCAATTCACGTCCCCTAGGACGTCCGGTTAAGGTCCAATTTACTTCCGATTAAGGTCCAATTTACGTCCGATTAAGGTCCGATTTACGTCCGATTAAGGTCCAATTTACGTCCTATTAAGGTCCAATTTACGTCCGATTATGGTTCAATTTACGTCCGATTAAGGTCCAATTTACGTCCGATTAAGGTCCCATTTACGTCCGATTAAGGTCCAATTTACGTCCTATTAAGGTCCAATTTACGTCCGGTTAAGGTCCAATTTACGTCCGATTAAGGTCCCATTTACGTCCCATTAAGGTCCAATTTACGTCCTATTAAGGTCCAATTTACGTCCGATTAAGGTCCAATTTACGTCCGATTAAGGTCCAATTTATGTCCGATTAAGGTCCAATTTATGTCCTATTAAGGTCCAATTTACGTCTGATTAAGGTCCAATTTACGTCCGATTAAGGTCCAATTTACGTCCCCTAGGACGTCCGATCAAGGTCCAAATTACGTCCGATTAAGGTCCAATATACGTCCCCTCGGACCTTAGATGGACGTCCAATGGACGTTCGGTAGCGCGACATTTGGACCAAAATAGGACGTATAAAGGACGTTCCTCGGACGAAAACGGACGTCCAATGGACGTCCCTAAAGTCCGTGAAGGACGTCCAATGGACGTCCATTGGACGTCCTTGTGCTATTAGGGCAAGGTTAAGCTATGGCCCATTCTTTACCAAACACCCATAAGATTGAAAAATGTATGAAAAATATACCAGAAAGCATAAGAAATATATCAAAGAGTATGAAAAAATATGTAAATGTAATAAAAAACGTAAATAATACCAATGTTTGGATACCAGTTGTCCTGGCTGGTGGTTTTGTCTATCATTCTCGGCGAGTTTGTCCTCTAGGCCATCAGGAATCGATAGGCTATGTCCAGACGGTGGTAGCAGCAGAGTCTGAATGCTTCCTCTGTGGCGTTCACTTACCAAGGAGTGACTGGCTGCAACGTGGAGCTCCAGTAGCTGTCTGGGGTTGATGGCTCCGAAAACTCCTCATCTGATCGAGGAATCAGGAACATAGACTGTTTCAGCAATTCAGAAAAAATCCAGGAGCGGGAATCCTCAGGGTGGTAGATTAAAATGTTGTGCGCCTATGTCAAAGGGGCACATAATTATCCATTGGATGGACTTATGCATGGATGCTCTAAATGGCCCGATGAGGCGGTCGGACTCTGTGTTATGTTGTGAAACAGCGTCTTCATAGTTTTACGTAATATATAGTATATGTATAAGTATAATATACTTTAATTCGTATATAATATAATTTCTTGTATTATGAAAATCAGTGGTTAATGAATAAAACCCTACGCGGGAGCCCTAACGACGACAACGACTGAGAGATCAACTCTCCAACTTCGAACTGATATCGGTTCGGTGGGTGAATCGAAAATCTATCGCCTATCGTTATAGTTTTGTGAACAGAGGAACCAAGTAGTGGGGGTGATCTTCAGACGTCCACAAAAAGTCCGTATTTCGTCCAGTACGGACGTCCAGAGGACGTTCGTATTTATTCCACCCGAAGGACGTCTACCATCGGACGTCCGAGGGACGTACATATTTAGTCCACCGTATTCATATTTATTCCACCCGAAGTACGTCCAACGTCGGACGTCCAAAGGACATCCATTTATAGTCCATAGACATTAGGACTAAGACTGGACCTATTTTGGGCACGTATATTCAACTTCAAAAAAGATGCTCTAAAGATTCATTTGTAGTACGGATACATTGATAAAAATTATATTTTTGCTTAGTAGAATTAATTAGCAAACTTATGTCATCTTGGTAACTAGAATAATAAAACATTGTAACAAATAATTTACAAATAAGATTTTCACACTTTACAAAAAAAAAAACAAAAACATGTTTTGAATACTAAACTGTGCAATTTTGAATTAAATATAATTATCTTTTCGATGTAAACTATTTTATTAACATAATTAAGTTAATATTTTATTGAATTCTTTTGCTATTTTATCCCGTAATTCGTATAATATGTCCAATATGGACAATCAGCAAACGTCCTTATTTCGTCCAGTAAGGACGTCCAAAGGACGTTCATATTTATTCCACTCGAAGGACGTCCAACATCGGACGTCCGAAGGACGTACATATTTAGTCCACCGAAGGACGTACATATTTAGTCCACCGAAGGACGTCCAACGCCGGACGTCCAAAGGACGTCCATTTATAGTCCATGGACGTTAGGACCAAAAATGGACCTATTTTGGACGTCCAGAGGACGTCGTGTGCTATTAGGGATTCTATTTGTCCTTTCTGTATCAGGTTGTGTTTCTGGCGCGTATGTCATTATTGGTCTGATGACTGTTTTGTAAATTCTGTCTTTCACTGCTTTTCCGATATCTTTATTTCTCCATATTGTGTCATTCAGGCAGCCTGCGGCTCTGTTTGCTTTATTCACCTGATCTTCCACTTCGGTTTCGAGCTTTCCGTAGCTAGATAGTGTGATGCCTGGAACACTGCCTGGGGTAATTGCGGAGTGCATCGAGTAGCTCTGTGGTTACCACTGCCGGTTCCAAGCCCGGATAAAATGTGGAGGGTGATTGACAAGGTTAGCAACCTACCAATTTTAAAAACGAATACTGCTCAAAGAAACAATGTGAAGCCAAAATAATGTCAAAGGTCATACTGAATAGACTGAAGCCAAAACTAAACAAGAAACTAAAAGGCAATCAAGCAGGCTTTCGCGCAAAACGTTTCACTACCGACCACATTTGTACTCTAAGAATTATCTTGGAACAAGCTAGTGAATGGCAAAAAAATATAAACATAATGTTTATTGACTTTGAAAAGGCCTTCCAGAGTATAAACAGATAACAAATGTGAAAGATTCTAAAATTATATAGATTACCGATGAAATACATCAACTTAATCAGACTATTCTACGTAGTAGAATAGAACTTTCTACAAGGACTATAGAGCCAGACTAGAACATGCAAGAGAAATGGTAGAAGATTATAGCTATAGTCATAGTCATAGTCATATTTTATTGGGTCTATGACATTTCGCCGTCGCCGTTTCGCCGTCGCCGTTTCGCCGTCGAGCCATTTCGCCGTCGCCATTTCGTTGTTAGCATTCGTACTTATAATTTCGGGATGATCATTACTTGTATATAAGTTTTGAATGGTTTTCGATATATACTATCACTTTTGCAAAATGAAGTTTTTTATTTTTGATACAGTAAAAACAATTGAAATTGAAATCAATTTTCTCAATATTGTTTATTTCCGGGAATCTGATAATAGTCATATTTATCTATTTAATGATGTATTCTAATTATACTCTTGTTTATTGTCCTTAATTTGTACTGACTGATTTGTGCTAAGTATTTCCCTGACATTTAGTATAAAAAAGGCTAGTATGTTATCACGTTCTTGTAAACTTAACCAATGCCGGGATGGCGACGGCGAACTGGCTCGACGCCGAAACGGCCGACGGCGAAGTGGCTCAACGGCGAAACGGCGACGGCGACGACGAAATGGCGACGGCGAAACGGCAACGGCGAAACGGCAACGGCGAAACGGCGACGGCGAAACGTCCCAGTCCGTATTTTATTGATCCTTTAAGACATTCAAAATAAATGTATAGGATACGTCACTACAGAATTCAGTATAAAAAAACATTAATGTGTATAATACAATATTCACAGTGTAACAAAATTGACAAAACTTAAAATATATAAAATAACATTTTTACAAGTAAAATATGAAGCTACTGCAGTATGTCCTCCAGATATTCATTTATAGAATAATATGCTTTTCGTAAGAGTAAATCTTTAACATTTTTTTTTTAAATTTAGTGGAAAGTGGTATTTCTTTCACAGTTTTTGGCAAATGGTTGTATAAGGTCAGTCCCATATATCTGAAGCTATTTTGAAATTTGGATGTTCTGTTAGGAATAGTGATTGTCTGCATTTACCGGAATTGTATTTATTTCCTCTTTTACATAAAGTAAACATTTATAGGGCCAATTTCTCATATCGAGTTCAACTCCAGTTTAACCTGAACTTCTAGTAAACGTCAGTTTAAAGTCAAAATCGTCTTTCTCAATTCCCGTTCAACCGATGGCAGTTTAAACTTGAATGATGCTTGAACGGTGGAATTCGGCCGTTCAAAGATTTCAGAACTCAGTTCAGATGATTTCATGGACTACGCATGCGTTGTATTAACGCGAAATGCTGTCATAATATAAATATATCCTATTTTATTATATTAAGCCTAACGATAAACGATAACATTATTTGTGTTTTTATAATATTTATTTATAATTATTAAAATGACTATTTGACTATAAATACTTAAATTTAACTTTATTCAAAAACAGCATAAAAAAGGTAGTTCAAAATGGCGACAGTTTTTTACATTTTGCCATCTATTGACATTTCTCGAAAGCTGTAGAACGAGCACTGACATGAACGCGCAATGAGAAATGCATTCCAAACAGAACCGGAGATCACCCGTGAACCCGGTTCAACTGAACCATAGATTAACGCAGGTATGAGAAATCGACCCATAGATATATAAGCAGTAGAAAGTTAAAATTTGATGTTTAATAAAAATTGGTTTACAAGATTGTTGATAATCCAAATTAAAAATTTTACGGATAATTTTTTGTTGGGTAATGAACACTTTGGTACGATCTACTGAGTTCCCCCATAAAATTACATTATAGCACATGTGGCTGTAAGCAAGGCTAAACGTTTGTTAATGCCGATATGGGTAGTGTGTTTTTTATTCTAGATATAGCATAAAAAGCTTTATTCAATTTCATGTTCACTGAATTCACTTGCTCTAACTCCAGCCACTCTCCAGTAGGTATAGATGCGTCTTAGGTTAACAATTCATTAAAACTATTTTAATATTTACTAGGTAATTTATTACAAATATACAAAAAAGCCACAAAGACACAAACTCACAACTTATAAAGTAAATTAACATAATTATATATTTACAAACAAATTTTCCTGGATTACTTGCAAACAGGTCGATGATTTTATTCAAATCTAATTTTGTAAGCAGATGACTATTATGAATATTTAAAACAGCGAACGAATTTAATGCTTCTTCCGTCATCGTATTTCTCAAATAATTTTTGACCCGTTTTAAAGTGGAAAATGATCTTTCACCAGTTGCGTTAGAAACCATCAACGATAAGACGATTCTTAGTGCTTTTTCTACGTTTGGGAAGGTTGCAATTATATTATTTTTATGCAAAAGCTTCATCACAAAAGTATCACTGTGAGTTGTTGGATTTTTATACTCAACTTGGCCTAGTAGTGACATTATAAAATGTTTTAATTGAATACACTCACTTGCTAGAGATGTATCCAAGTCACTGGAATAAATATTCACTAAGACCGACGCTTTGTCTGAAATCACGTTATCCTCTGAAAGAGGTAGAGAAAATAAAAATGAGAAAGTGATGGCAAGATCTTCATAAGCTTTTCCTCCAGATTTCAGATTATTTACCAAATAATCAATTGTTTTGTACAGCACTTGGGTTCTAATCTTACTTTGCGGTGTAAGGATCTCTTCTGTGTCTACTTAGTCAAACTGTAATTTTCTTTTGCGACTTCTAATTTCTTTGCTGTATTCCGTTTGTTGTGATAAAAGCTGCCCCTTATGTTCAAATAAATTACATTTATCACTCGTAAGAGACTAGTAAAAATGTTGTAATAAGCTATACAAAGACAAACATATATGTAAGTCCATATTTGCGCTTTCCCAGTAAGCACAAGTACGTACATAAGACATACTAAGTACGTACTGATGGGACATAAAGTATGTACAATGTACGTACTTTGCTGTACGAAGTACGTACTTAATACGTACATAAGACGTACATTTTCCAAATTATGGTACGTATCTAGTACGTACTGAAGGTACGTACCTAATACGTACTAACGGTACGTACCTAGTACATACTGAAGGTACGTACCTAATACGTACTGACGGTACGTACCTAGTACGTACTGACGGTACGTACCTAGTAGATACATATTGAAGGTATGTACGTAGTACATACTATATAGTGATGAGCGCACTAATAACCGACAAAATAACGCAAAAGATGGAAAACATAGTAAGTTGTGAGATAAAAAGAGATTAACCTAGTGAAGGTGTTAAATTTAGCGATAGTAACTTGTAGATTGACATTATATTGTTTCCCACCTTTAGACGTATCGGACGATTTTGAGAAATGCCACTGTCACAGTGACAGTTTTAGTTGACATACTCCTCTGATACGTCTAAAGGTGGGAAACAATCAATATAATATCAATTTATATGTTACTATCGCTAATTTTAACAACTCTACTAGTTTTATTTCTTTTTATCTCACAATTTAATATGTTTTCCATCTTTTGTGCTATGTTGCCGGTTATTAGCGCGCTCATCACCGTATATACATAATATTATGTACTGTTATATTTCTATTTGATATGAAAATTAAAATTAGATAATTATAAACAGAATTCAATTTAATATAAAATATTTTCAATTTTCTCAACCACGGGCATATAAATTTAGAACAACCTGTATACAACAAATTGTTATATTTAATTTTAAGAAGTGATTAAATAAGACTCAAGTGAAATCGTTAATAGGTCATTATCGTTGTTCGCGGAAGGATCGGTCATTAGCCGATGCTAAATAAGACTAAGTGGAAATAGAGAATAGGTCATTAAAATTTGTATATAGTAGAAAGTAATTTTAGAATGGGAATTAACTATTTTCTTTGAAATCCATTAAGCATATTTAGAAAGTTTAAAAATTGGTTTTGAGGAATACTGCGAATGAGAGTTGGTGGTGGAAGTTTGATTTGTGAATCTGGAAGGGATATTTAGAAAGTAGGGGAATGAATGACAAATAGAGATCAGAATGTTTTGAGCTGTCGAGAAGTGAAGTCGAGTAGTAGACGGTAGTGTACGGAGAGTGAGAAAGCCGGTGTAGTTCCGTGAGTGTGGAGTATCTATCGTAGAACGAGAGGTAGGCCAGGTTGAGAGTAAAAGAACCTCCTTGAGCCAAGAGTTCCCGGTAGTTGATTGCAGTTTCGAAAAAGGTAGAACACAGCATCACGACAGAAGCAGGAAACGAGAGCTATACGAGCTAGTTTCAGAGGAGAACATTACTGGAAGCCAGGACGAGGTTTTGAATGCAGCCAAGGATAGCAGGAAACGGGTCTTGTGTGAAGACATTCTCAGTGCACCAGAAAAAGGTCAGTCTCATTTGTTTGGACATGAATGTATGGGTTTTTTGTAGTAAATACCACATTTAAAATTGAAGAAACATAATCAATAATATCAGAAAAGCTTCATCAAACTTAAATAGAATTGTTGCTGATCAATCATAATAGTTAAATGTTAATAAAAACTTTCAATTGGAAATCAAAAGGAAATAAGATTCCCATGTGTAAATGTTATGTTCAAGAATAATAAGATATAGCAAATATTAAGCAGTGATTGCCATTTAAATAAAATAAACAATATTTTGATTACAACTGTAACCCATATGTGTTATTATTTTACTCTTTTCTTTCCTATCCCGATTAGGAACCATTAAAAAATACTTAGAAGCCACATATGTAAGTAATTAATTTTATAAAAAGCCCTGAGATTGAAAACATATTGATATGTGATCTGGTAAATTAATTAGATTATTATTAAAGCATTGATTAAATTAAATGACATATAAAAATATTATCTCATATCAATAATCAAGATCACATCAACTGGCGCCCAACGTGGGGCATTGTAAAGTATTTCTAGTGGCAAATTTGAAGGATAGAAAGAGTAAAGCCGGTATTTGAAAATTGATATGCCTTTGGTAAAAAGTGAGATACTTACATTTGATAACATAAAATTTTAGATCTCTTTAGGTACAAATTTTACATAACTGATTTAATATTTTTTTTACGATATTACATTTGATATATTTATTGACAATTTATAATATTTGGGTGAGAAAAAGTCGTCTTGGTAACATACTAGTAAAATTTCATATTTGGCGGGGACAGTACTTCTTGAAAACAAATGTCTGTGACAAGAAGCCAAAGCAAGGACAACAAAAAACAAAAAGAACATTCAGACCAAGAAGATATTTTAGACACGACAATCATGGCATCAGAACAGCAAGAATTATCAGGAATAGATAAATTATTACAAATGATGCAACTCCAGTCACAAAGAATAGAACAGAAAATGGATGAAACACAACAAAAACTGGATGACAATCAAAGAGAAACAAAACAAGCAATGGATGAAGCAAAACGAACAATGGATAAAAATCAGGAAGAAACATCAAAGAAAATGGATAAAGTGGATCAAAAAATAGATGAAACACAACAAAAAATGGATGAAACACAACAAAAATTGGATCAAAAAATGGATGAAACACAACAAAAAATGAAACAAGCAATAGAAGAGAACAACAAGAAAATGGAGGAACGCATAGGAAAGTATGAAAAGGAAGTAAAAGGATGTTTGACAATAATCAAGAACGATATGAGACAACAAGAGACAGAGATTAAACAAATCAAAAGCAAAATAAAGGAAATAACGAATTGCCAGAAAAAGGAAATAGAAAGTTTGGAAAACAAGTTGCAAAACGCTATTCAAGCAGACATAGAAGAAGTGGAAAGAAAGATTGCGGAAATCAATACTCAACAAAATGTAGGAGAAAGAAGAGAAATGGTTATACATAGCACAGATGACGTGAAGATAAGGTTTGGCGGGGATGTAAGAAGATTACACCCAGTGCCGTTCATAAATAGCCTGAAAAAGAAAATACAACACATCGGAAATTTCGAAACAGCAAAAGAAACTATCAGAAACCATCTCAAATATGAAGCAAGCCTATGGTTCGATAGTAAAGAAGAAGAATTCGGCAATTGGCAACAATTTGAACAAAAATTTTTGAATTATTTCTGGGGAAAGGTCCAACAATTGGAAATTAACAAGGAATTGCAAAATGGGAAATACAATAATAGGATGGGTGTATCAGAAAGGACATATGCTTTGCAAATTTACAATAATGCAAAACATTTACAATATAATTACTCATCGGAACAATTAGTCGAACTGATTGCAAGACATTTCGAGGAAACGCTGGAAGACCATATCACATTGCAAAATTACAAAGACATAGATAGTTTATGCCAATTCCTACAAATAAGAGAATCACGTCTAAGAGAAAGAAAATCAAGAAGGTCGCGAGAAGATTACAGGCCCCGAGAAACACAAGATTACAGAGATAGAAATCAAAATAGGAGGGACTATACAAGACGAGATTTTAATCCCAGAAGGGAAAACGAAAATAGAGACAACGGAAGAGGAAATTATGAACAAAGAAATAGGCAATGGAATGAGGACAGAAATCGAGAATACCAGAATAGAAACACCACACGCTCAAATCAAGAAAACAGAAATAATGGTAGACAAAATGAACAGGGATATCGAGAAAACCGAAACAGATCCGACAGACCAAGAGAAAATAGAAGAGAGGTAAATAATACCCAGACAGAAGAATATGACGGAGAGACAAATTATGACGAAAATATAAACAACAATGAGCAACCGGCGTCTTTTCACGACGGCGCTCACTAAAAACCAAAAATCAAACAGGAATCTTTTGTCACCCCAAGGAGTTTATTAAATTGGCAGGAAACAACGAAAAGAAAAATGGAGTTAATTTAAAATTTGTGGATGGATTTATCAACGAGAAACCAATTAAAATTATGATAGACACTGGATCTGAAATAACATTGGTCAACAGAAAACTAATAGAAGAAGTTAACTTAACAAATTTAATTTACAAAATACCTAGGGTAAATTTAGTGGGCGCAAACAAACGGACATTGGCAACTATAAATGAAGGCATACGAGTAATAGTACGACTGGGTAAGAAGATGTATGCACTACAATGTGTAATAATGCCAAACATGTCACATGACATGATAGTAGGAGTTGACGAATTGGCAGAAAAACATGTAGTGATAGATTTTAAAAATAATACGATGAATCTAACAGAAGAAAAAGAAGAAGAACAGGACAAGGAACAGGAGAAACAAAATACGGACGAATCAGGTAAAGAACAAACAGTGGAAATGAATTTGGCAACGAAGCAAGGACAAAGAAGAAAAGGGAGAAAAAGTCAGAAAAAGACAAAAGAAAATGAAACCTGTGGCTCCTCAAAAGAAGAGTGGAGCCCAGAAGAAGAAAAATTGAGAGTATCAAAAGCAAAAGAAAACTGGGATTCCTCAAAAGAAGAGATGAGCTCAGGAGAAGAAGAAATAAAGCTAACAAATGAAAGCGAAAAAGATATGATCGAAACAGTGGCATTTGAAGAGGAGGCATATGAAAACGAGGATGCAGAATACACGGTAAAAGTATGTGAAAAATATGAGGAAAAAGACAGAAGATTGATATGGGAAAAAGGGAAAGACAGCATAATAGCCGACACTCTAACACAGGATGAGGACACTGAAAATAAGGAAACAATTACTCTACAGGTGGGACTAATTAGAGTAATACAAGAAGAAGGGGTATAAGACGTAGATTAAAGTAAGGAAATATACAGGGAGTTGGTTTTGCCCTCGAGAAAATTTATTTAAAAATGCAGATAAATTTTATCGAATACAAGGCGGGGATTTGTTATATTTCTATTTGATATGAAAATTAAAATTAGATAATTATAAACAGAATTCAATTTAATATAAAATATTTTCAATTTTCTCAACCACGGGCATATAAATTTAGAACAACCTGTATACAACAAATTGTTATATTTAATTTTAAGAAGTGATTAAATAAGACTCAAGTGAAATCGTTAATAGGTCATTATCGTTGTTCGCGGAAGGATCGGTCATTAGCCGATGCTAAATAAGACTAAGTGGAAATAGAGAATAGGTCATTAAAATTTGTATATAGTAGAAAGTAATTTTAGAATGGGAATTAACTATTTTCTTTGAAATCCATTAAGCATATTTAGAAAGTTTAAAAATTGGTTTTGAGGAATACTGCGAATGAGAGTTGGTGGTGGAAGTTTGATTTGTGAATCTGGAAGGGATATTTAGAAAGTAGGGGAATGAATGACAAATAGAGATCAGAATGTTTTGAGCTGTCGAGAAGTGAAGTCGAGTAGTAGACGGTAGTGTACGGAGAGTGAGAAAGCCGGTGTAGTTCCGTGAGTGTGGAGTATCTATCGTAGAACGAGAGGTAGGCCAGGTTGAGAGTAAAAGAACCTCCTTGAGCCAAGAGTTCCCGGTAGTTGATTGCAGTTTCGAAAAAGGTAGAACACAGCATCACGACAGAAGCAGGAAACGAGAGCTATACGAGCTAGTTTCAGAGGAGAACATTACTGGAAGCCAGGACGAGGTTTTGAATGCAGCCAAGGATAGCAGGAAACGGGTCTTGTGTGAAGACATTCTCAGTGCACCAGAAAAAGGTCAGTCTCATTTGTTTGGACATGAATGTATGGGTTTTTTGTAGTAAATACCACATTTAAAATTGAAGAAACATAATCAATAATATCAGAAAAGCTTCATCAAACTTAAATAGAATTGTTGCTGATCAATCATAATAGTTAAATGTTAATAAAAACTTTCAATTGGAAATCAAAAGGAAATAAGATTCCCATGTGTAAATGTTATGTTCAAGAATAATAAGATATAGCAAATATTAAGCAGTGATTGCCATTTAAATAAAATAAACAATATTTTGATTACAACTGTAACCCATATGTGTTATTATTTTACTCTTTTCTTTCCTATCCCGATTAGGAACCATTAAGAAATACTTAGAAGCCACGTATGTAAGTAATTAATTTTATAAAAAGCCCTGAGATTGAAAATATTGATATGTGATCTGGTAAATTAATTAGATTATTATTAAAGCATTGATTAAATTAAATGACATATAAAAATATTATCTCATATCAATAATCAAGATCACATCAGTACATACTATACACACTTATGATGATTTATGTAAATAAAAGTAAATATATGTGAATATATCTTTATTATTTAAAAAATAAATAAATTCAATTTTTATTCTGATTCCTTTTCCTTGAAAGTTTTTAAGCGATCCCCGGCTCTCCTCAACCATTGTCCAATTTCTTGCTCCGCCACCTTCTTATCACTACATTTTTCACTTTTTATTGCAGCTTCTATAAAGAAAGAATATCAAATTATAAAACTGGATACTTTTGATAAAGAATATTTTATCACAACCATCATCAACTGAAGCATTAATTAACCCATGGAAATACACCCATATAAATAAATAATACTGCTAATGTATGTCTACCTTGTGTGTCTCCGAAAATCGATTCATTTTTGCAACTGCTCTAAATATTTAGAAATTTAGAAGTGGGTTGTTTTTTACAATAATTTAAAAAAATCTGTTTTAAGACTGATGTCCCTCTAGTACGATTAAATGCTTTATTTTAAGCCCAATAAATTATAGTTAACTGTATAGTACATATCTTTGTTACATAATGCATTTAATTACAGTCAAATGTAGTTTAAATACAGTCAAATTTATGCAGTGCACAAATGAAAATTCTTCGTGTCAGGAAAACAAATCCTATTGGTGTAAACCCCTTCAATGTCACATTTACTGCAAGACATGTAACCAGAATGACCTTTAGTACATGTAATGTATGCTTTAGCAGGAGCATCACAAATAAAACCTTTAATTTTAATAAAATAAGTTCTACTTTCATATTTCATACCATTATTAATTATTTCTATGGCATCTTCTACAAATTTTTCTAAAAATAAATTAGAATCTTTGGGTTTCTCATAACCGTGATATATACCAACTATATCAACTGGCCCCTGTTTTGGATATAAACTGCATAAAATTGGATACACTTGACTGGATGAACTTTTTGAAAGTGGAAGACCATCTATATTAATTAAAATTTCTACAGTATCAAGACACTCTTCTCCAGAATACTGAGACAGCCCCAAGTAGCAATTTGTCGACGCGACAACGTTGTCTACCGCGTGGCAACGTTTTGTTACAACGTTGTTATTGCCTAGAAGACGACCCTATTCTGCACTAATTTGGTGGACGATTTTTGAGTTGTCTTGACGTTGCCTAGGCAACCTCCTATGAAGCAACATCGTTTCGTAAGCGTTGCATAAGACAACTGAAGCGACTATAAAAAGAACCTGCGCGTGCAATGGTTGCTCAAGGAGTCAGACTAGTTATGTTTTTTTACCTATATTTTTAACACCTGTATGGTGAATGCGAAAACCAAAAAGGTAACTATTTTGACATCGTATTAGGTATTTAAATTTATATAAATACATAAAGGACCTAACAAAATTACCTGATCTGAAATTTATAAACGCATCTCATATTACCGTCAAATATGGATATTTCACCTTTAAAAAATACACGCGCTACTTCTTTACGACATTTTTGACAAAAAATATGCAAATTTAAAAAAATCAAATTTTAATATAAAAGTCAAAATTTATGTTAAAGATGTTCTGTATAAATTTAATGTATTGATGGTGCTTTTAAAGGTATCAGAAAATGCCTGCATTTTTTATATTCTGTGTTTTCATTTTCTTTACATCCCAAAAATCTCAAGTAAAACCAAAATGGTGCATTAAACAATATTACCAATATTACTAAAAAAATACCTTATTACCAACCCTAGACCGATAAGACAACTTAGAAGTCCAATCGCCAACCAAACCCGGCCGCGCTGACTATCCCAACCATTTTAGAACGCACCCTCTTATTGGGTGACCGAGAGGTCATGTGACCAGTGTCAAAAGTGTAGCATTCTCCTTAACAGCGTTGCCACATTTAGATTTCTACTTTTTTGGTAGATTTTTGATATTTTTTAAAATATTCTAGTAGGTAATATTTTTTAGTAGATTTTTGGTATATTTCAACATTTTGTTATGACTAAAATAAAATTTGCTTTTTAATAGTATTTACCTTATTTCTAAATTAATTTTCACACATTTGGTTACAATTTCCCAATCCGAAAATAAGACCGAAAATAAGATTCAGGACGTAGATGATGAATATTACAGAGAAATGAAACTGGATTCTTGTGTAACAAACTTGCAGATTTCAAGTAACAGTGCAAGCAGTATTTCAGGTGTTATTGAAGAGTTCTGGCATTCGGTGAGCCTATTAGAAGCTAACGATGGAAAACTAAAATATCTAAACATATGTAACTTTGCAAAACACAGAATATTGTGTTCACGTGTTTCTAATGTTAAATGTGAAACAATTGTTTGAAGATTTTGATCCAGACATGCAGCTGTTAAAATTAGTGGATGAGAAAGTATTTTTGAAAAATTTAAACGCAGAATGAAAGACTGCATTATTTAGAAAAACCAAAACGTTTCTTTTGAATAAGATATTTGGAATTAAAATGACACTACATTTTGTCTTTTTTTACATTTTGTCTTTTTTTCACCCCTGTAACTTATTAAATTAAACATTATAGAAGTTTTCAGGGACTTTCGGTCCTCGGAATAACTTAATCTTTCTTTCTGCGTTTAAATTTTTCAAAATACTTATTAGTTTTCTCAGGATTCGCAAAAAATGAAAACATTTAAAATACATTGAACATTTTAACGGGCGACATTTTGCGCCTATCCCCTTAAGTTAGCTGTTGTTTTTATTATCAAAAATCCCAAATATATCCCAAAAATCCTTAAGTATATTTTAGTTCTTGATTTAGTAGATTTTAGCTAAAAAATGGTAACTACCAGTTGTTGTTTTGGAATAATTAGGTTTCCAATTTTTTGGAATTCCTCTTGGGACAGTTAAGACGGATATGCAGATTACTGTATAAGTATACTCTATTTACATGGCCTAAAAAGAATCTACTGATTTTGTGAAAGCAAAACTACTGAAAGAGTAAAAACTGACCTGGCAACCCCGTCTAGCAAAGCTGATACAAAGATTGAAAGATTAAGGTTATCAAATCTACTGATAAAACAGTGGACAATGGAATGGAAACCAGCTATTAAAAAAACAAACAAACAGGTTGTTAAATAAATCGAAAATTTCCAGCAAAATAAAACATATAATAATAAGAAAAAAATAAGGTTATAAAGTAAATTCTTTTTCTCCTTCTGAAGTTGCCGCAAAGGTGTCACACACCTAGAACAACACCTAGGGTCGTGACAGACAACTTCAGAGTCGGCCAGAAAACCCAAATCGGCCAGGGCGTAAATTAGTTTAGCATTATAACGTTTTTAAGTCGTTGCGATTGTTGAAAAAACTGAACTGTGATATGTAGTTGTCACAATGGTAATAAATTAGTTGCCCGTATAACTAAAGGTATTACTTAAAGTTGTAACATCGTAATGTTAGTCGGGATAGGGGACGTTGGCCGAAACAACTGAAAATGCTCTCGGGCAACGTTATATACAGTGCATTTGTTTGTACTGACAACCAATGTGTCGAAAAATTGCTACTTGGGAGTAGTTTTTGCAAACAATTTCTCAATCCAAAATGAATATTATAGTGACCTGAGTTTATTGGTTGTAGAATAGTTTTCCTTGGAGTGTGTAACAGAGTTCTAGCATCTCGGGGTAATTCAGGATGATATGGTTTTAAAATATTTAACAGGTCATTAATAGCCACATGTGTAATATTATGTTTACAGCACCATTCTGATAAGCTACTGGTAAGACTTTTATGTAGTATCCTCCGTAGTATCACTAATACATTTTTCATCTTCTAATAATACCTATATTCTCATATTCAAAACAGAGTGTGTCTGAAAGAGAGTGTGGTAATGGATGATGTTCTAAATTTTCAAAAACATCCATTGAATTATCATTAGTGTCTGTCATATCCATACTTTTATTATCTAAACTAGTATTTCACTTTTCACTGAAATATTAAAACTAGATATTTTTTGCACATTCATTTGCTTAAATCGTTTCAATTGCTTTGTAGCATTTATGTAATGTTTACTATTTGATGACATGTCTAAAATTTAAAATAGATACCTACCTAAATGATGAATTAATTGTTAAAATTACCTTTTTATTCACCAATATGAAAAAAAATTCATATTTGAAGTACAAAAACAAGCAAAACTTATGACTCTTAAAGTTTGCCAAATGGTTTTGTTTTAAATATACTTATTTTTTATTTAATTTTATTTATCTAACTTCCTCGCCCACAAAATACATTTTTCAGTATGACTATAATAAGTTAAAAAACACTCACCTCAATAAGATAACAGGAAACCACACTAAGCTCCAACACCAAAAATAAGCAAAAAAAATCTAAATGAAACTGTCTTGCAATGAATTATCACATCAAAACTGTACTCGAGGTGGAAGGAAAGTTCCTAACCAAATAAATTAGGTTAGGTTAACATAACCTGACATAATAAATATGCCTTAGCTCTTCTTTCTCATGGTACATACTTGGACGTAATAGTACGTACTTAGTACGTACTCTTCTGTACGTACTGGTATGTACCCCAGTGTACGTACTTAAAACGTACATTTTACATCATGTACGTACAGTACCAAAATTGTACGTACTCAAAACGTACTGTGCTGTTTGGGTTGTAAAGATTTACTCGCTAGGTCAGTTCTTTCCAGTACTTCGAACCAAAAGGCAATATAAATACCAAATTCTAACGTAGCCATCTTTTCGTGTAAATTGTTTGCTTGACAGCGAACTGGCATCTTCTCGTCGTCGTTAGAGGATAACTCTAGAAGTGCTTGCTTTATATCTTGCTAGCATAAATTAAGAGCTCTTAATGCATTAAATCGTCCTGACCATCGAGTCACATTAACTCTTTTTGGAACAAATTTAATGTTGTAGGGCCACAATTTTTCAATAGATCAGTGAGTCGTTTCCATCTGTAAGTTGAAGCTGATAAAAAACATAAATTTCTTTAGCAACTAAAAAAAGAAGTACTTTCCATAGTGCATTCTGCTGCAACCCCATAAATTTGAAATATCCACATATAGAATTAAAACGTGATGGGAGCGACGCGACGTACCGCCTCTCAAAATTTACCGCCGGGGGCTAATAGTCCGATAGCCCCCCCTTAATCCGGCACTGGAACACACCCAAAAACTTTGTAGAGTGAGTGGAAGATAACATATTGTTTCTATCATGGATGGTTAAAATATAGTCATTGGTAGATGAGTTGTATGAATGAAAATAAATAATTTCTGTCTTGTCAATGTTTAATATTAGTCTATTGGTATTACACCAGAATATAAAGCAGTCAACAACAGTCTTCATTGTCATTTTTAATTCCTCGAGTGTAGGTGCAGAGACTATTAACGAGGTATCGTCAGCAAACATTGATATTATAAGTACCTTTATGTGATCTGGTAGATCGTTAATTAAAATTATGAATAATAATGGTCCCAGCACGGATCCCTGTGGTACTCCTTTATTTGTCGTGTATGGTTCTGAGCTTGATTCTTTAATTTTAACAACACTCTTCCTGTCACTTAGGAAACTTATTACCCATTATAGAAATATCCCTCTAAAACCAACGTTATATAATTTATTGCGAATAAATGTTATGTCTAAGCAGTCAAAAGCTCGTGATAGATCAAAAATAGTCCTGCTACGTGGTTTCTACTATCTCATTCATCATAAATACGCTCAAACAAGCTGCATGCAGCCGTGAGTGTCGACTTTTTTGGTCTAAATCCGTGTTGGTTCGGAGTTAATAAATTGTATTCTTCTATAAAATTTAACATTCTGTTGTATACAACCTTCTCTATTACTTTGGAAATTATGCTAAGGACAGATACTGGTCTATAATTTGAAATATCATGAGGGTCATTCTTTATGAAGATTGGAATAACTTTTGCCATTTTAAATATGGATGGAAATTGGCTGGTTGTTATTGAGAGATTAACTAAATGGGTGAAAGGATTCGATATATGATCACTAATCAGTTTTATTATTTTTACAGATATGTTATCAATACTAGTACTAGGCTTATTTTTTAATTGATCGATTGTATTTTTTATTTCAATTGGAGTTACGGGTAAAAAGAAAAATGTTTGGTTACACATTTTTGAGGTAGTACAAGAAGAAGGCAACGATGTTCCAAAATGAGTTTGAAAATTGTATTCTGTAATTGTAGCAAAATATGAGGCAAACGAATTAGCAATATCACAAGACTTGGTAATAATTTTATTATCATAATGTAGCATAATATCAGATCTGTTCTTTTGCCTACCAGTTTCCCTGTTTACTAAATTCCAAATTATTTTTGGTATACATATTGTAAGATTGATTAATTAAGTCACTATGAAAGTTTTTTTAGTATTTATTAATAGAGAATTATATTCTTTTTACCTGTTTATGTATCTTGAGACTCGAGACACCCTATATTTTTTGCTATCCAGTGTAGATTTTTTAGATTTTCACTAGCGTGTCTTACCTCATTTGTTACCCATGTAGCCTTATTTGTTTTGTGTGCTTTATACTGTGTTTTTATTGGACAATATAAATTTAGATTGTAATCTAAAATGCTAACAAATGAATTTGTGGCACATTCAGCATTCAATTGGGAATAAACTTCATCAAAATCTGTAGAAAAAATCCCTGCTTTAAACATCATCATATTTTCATCTGACATATCCCTGTAACTGATGGTTTTTTTTTATCTTTTCGATACTTTATTGGCTTGCAAATTTACACTAAGTGAAAATGGTTTATGGTCACTGAAGTGCCCCTCGAAAACATTTGACTTATAAAGATGTGGTTCGATATTTGGCAATATGTAGTCCAATTTTGTAGATGATTTTTTACCCACTTTATCTAAGCAAACTCTTGTAGGAACCTCAGACGTGCCTCTCAGATTATAACTTACTAAAAACTCGTTAAATTATTGCTTATTATTAGACATGACAAGATAATCAATGTTTAGATCCCCACAAATATAAATATCATGATGTGACTTACTGCATAGCTCCAATATATTATGTAATTTATACAGAAAACTCTGAACTTCTCCTGATGGCGAACGATAAACACTAATAACACAAATTTTTCTATTGGCTATAAACAGAGAAATCGCACAGCACTCACACACCATTTCTTCACTAAAGTTGGAGACATCTAATGTTTTGAATATAATAATATCAGCTTTGATGTAGATGATGGATCCTTCATGGATATGGAACTTTCGACAAAAATAAGAGGCGATGTTGTATCCATTCAGGGTCATAAATTGGATGCTTTCTTCAGTGCACCAATGTTCTGATAGACAAATTATATCAGGTGTTTCTTGCAATGCTAAGACTTCAAGTTTGAGTAACTTAATTGTCAAAGATTGAGCATTTAGTTGCAATACTTTTAAACAACTGTCTGGTGATGATAAAAGTAACGTTTTTCTTGGATTTACTTGACTAAAAAAGAGTCGGGTCTATCTTCTTCAGTTGACAGACGACTATTGTGATGCTCTCGATCTAAAAATCTTCTTCCTAACCTAAAGTCAAATCGTTCAATGCCAATTCTTTTCGACCAAAAAGCAGGATTGTAAATTTCTTCCCTTAAGTCAGGCAGTACACCTATCATGAAACATTGATTATCCCTTCTTTTATGGTCAGTTGGTAACAATTTTACTTGTATATCCTCACAGTTTGTCTTAGTTATTATGAAACTCTTGATGTGGTACGCATTTACACTATCCGAAACTTTTGAGATGAATAGCCACAATTTTTTGTCTGGTTTTTCGGATTTTCCATGGAAATCCTTATCACCAATTCCAGTTCCCATTATTTTCTTGCGTCTTTTTGTCACAACCTGATATCCTTCATCGTTTGTTTTATTCTCTGAACTCCCCATTGTGATATGATTAAGATTCATTTTTGAGCTTTCCTCGTTTTCAACAGTTAAATTTGTAATGTAGTCACATGTTTGTTTGGTTTGAATTTCCATTAATTGTGCATTTAATTCGTTTGTAGTAATTTTTGAATTGCCTGTATATTGGAATTCCTTTCAATAAACGGTGTTTTTTTTTATTTGAGTCACTTTCATTGTTTGTTTTGTATTTAGAATTTGTTAACTGGATACTGGCCGTATTCTGTCCAATATTCTCCTTCAGTTGTTGTTGGGTATCGGTTGTTGTTAACTTGTTTGTTTTGTTGACAAAATTGTTGACATCTGATTGAATTGGTTGTTTATATTTATGTTAAGAGATGTTAAGAGTTAAGAATATCAGAGAAGATTGCTGATAATTAAATACTAGAAAACGATAACATCGAGGAAAGCTGGGAAAAACTCAAAAGTAACATAATTAACGCAGCAACAGAATCACTTGGAGAGAGGAAAGTAACGAATACCAATATATCAAAAAAGAAAACCCCATGGTTTCGAGAGGAAGTGAAGATAAAATGTGAAGAAAAGAAGAAAGCCTTTTTACAATACAGAACACAACAAACACAACAGGCATACAACCACTATAAAAGAATTAGAAACGAAGCAAACACTTTAGTCAGACAAATAAAAAGAGAACACTGGGAGAGTTTCTCAGAACAGATGGAACACGACTTCTACGGAACACAAAAGGAACTATGGAGAATGATCAGAGGACAAAGAAAAGAGATGAACGAACTAATAAAAACGAAACACATTCAGAAGGAAACTTGGGCAGACTATTTTCGATCTCTGTTTGGTAAAGATAACGATAACGAACCACCAACACCTGAAGTGACAACAAACGAAGAAGTAAATATTGAAGAAGCAGAGGTAACGGAAGCATTAAGGAAATTTAAAAATAGAAAATCACCAGGAGAGGACAGAATATCGAATGAACTTCTAAAGTATGGAGGACAAGACCTGACCAAACAATTATTAAAACTAATCCAAAAAATAATAGAACAAAACAGAATACCACAAGAATGGAGGTCAAGCATCCTAATACCTCTCTTCAAAAAGGGAGAAAAATCGGACCCGGGGAATTACAGAGGAATTAATTTATTAAACACAACACTAAAATTAACGACCAAAGTGATAACAAACCAACTGAAAAAAATATTAACATTAGCAGAAGAACAACAAGGTTTTAGGTCGGGAATATCATGCACCGACGCTATATTTATAATGAGGAAGATTCAAGAAAAATCGTTAGAATACAGCAAACCGGCATACTTATGTTTCGTGTACCTTAAGAAGGCATTTGACAGGGTCAAATTAAACGACGTTATCCATTTATTGTACGCAAGAGAGGTACCTCTAGGAATAATTAAAACGATCGAAAATATCTACCAGAACAACACAATAAAAGTAAAAGTAGATGAAGAACTAACTGACCCAATTGAAGCTGGCAATGGGATAAGACAGGGAGATTCCCTGGGTCCTCTGTTGTTCAACCTGATCATGGACGAAATAATAACAAAAGTAAGAACAAAAAAAGGATACCAAATGGGAGAAAAACAACTTAAAATAATCTGCTATGCAGACGACGCAATACTAGTCTCTCAAAGTGAAGATGATTTACAACGTATGCTGCACGAATTTAATATAACCGCTAGAAAATTTAACATTTTAATTTCCCCAAAAAAGACTAAATGCATGGTTATAACAGCAGATCTAATAAGGTGTAAATTAGAGCTGGAGGGTCAAATAACAGAACAAGTCATGGAGTTTAAATATCTAGGCATCACACTATGCAGCTACGGAAAGCTCGAAACAGAAGTGGAAGATCAGGTGAATAAAGCAAGCAGAGCCGCAGGTTGCCTGAATGAAACAATATGGAGAAGGACAAAAAGAATGCTAGAAACAGCAGAGATGAAAACATTGCGAAAAATCGATGGTAAGACGCTGTGGGATAGAGCTAGAAGGGCAGATATACGAAGGAGATGCAAGGTGGACAACATTAATAACTGGGTGAAAAGCAGAAGAGTAGAATGGAACGACCACATAAGCCGAATGACAGCAAATAGAGTAGTAAGGACGGCGAGAGACGGTTCCCCAATAAGAAGACGATCAGTGGGAAGACCACGAAAAGGATGGAATGACAACTTACTGGAGACACATTGAAAAACAGACAGAGTAATGTCTATGTAAAAAGAAGAAGAAGAAGATATTTATGTTCGATGTTTTTATTTTCTGGGTCATTAAGTTTAATTGGTATTTTATTTTTATCTTTGGTGTGATAGTTTTTTAATTCAGTCTTCAATAAATCTGCAATCTGCAAAATTATTTAGCAGTAATTTATACTTATCTTCTTTTTCCTCCAGTAAGTGTCTTAGCATTTTATTTTCTAACTGCATAAGGTTCATGGGTCCGGTAACATCAAATTGGTTTTCGCAACACACCATGCGCGTGTCACATATTTTAGAACATTTTAACTTGCTTTTGATGGCACAGGAAATATGATAACTTTTTCCGCACACCACACATACTATTGTTTTATTTAGCTTAGTATTAAAACATTTGAATTTTTTTATCTTCAAATGTTCCCTCGTCTATTTGAGAGAGAAGTGACGGCACATTCACTCCGTCCGCCATCTTTGATGTCACTTGTCAATATACAAAGCGGAGTTAAACATTTATGAGTGCTATCCCCGATATTATTTCTAATAATAACGGACTGGATCATGCAGAAAGTAAGCGATAATAAAACAGGTATTATGTGGAATTTGCATGACCAGTTGGAGGATTTGGAGTTCGCAGATGACATTTGTCTCCTAACCGAACACAGTAGCCATATGCAAAAGAAGATCGACAAGCTTGCAAAATAGGCAAAGGGCCTGAAGATAAATACAAAAAAAACAAAACTCTTAAAAAACAGCAACCACGAAACTAAAATTGAAATAAACGGAAGACAAATAGAGGAGGTCGATAACTTTATATATATGGGATCAATCATGGAAAAAAGGTAATAGTAGATCAGATGTAGAAAAAAGAATAGCAAATACACAACATGCATATAACTCGTTAAAGCAAATATGGAACACACGCAATATATCAGAATTAACCAAAAACAAAATATTTAACAGCTAAGTATATTATGAGTATAATGTTGTATGGTGCAGAATCTTGGAGACAGGAAGAGACAACTAGCAAAAAATTACAAACCTTTATAAATAAATCGTTGAGGAAAATCGTAAAAATATACTGGCCAGATAAAATAACAAACATAGATCTATGAAGAAGAACAAAACAAGAGAAAATAACAGTCACGTTTAAAAGAAGGAAATGGAAATGGATTGAACATACTCTGAGGAAGGACCGAAATAATATAACCAAAAAAGCACTCGAGTACCAATCAGACGGAAGAATGAAACAAAAAATAAGAAGAACTTCTGTTTTAGTGAAAGTAAAGAGAGTGATAAACTCCAATAGAAGTAAGGAAAAAGAAAGTAACTGTAAGCTATATATATATATATATATATATATATATATATATATATATATATATATATATATATATATATATATATATATTATTGTGTTTGCATTTTATCAATCAAAAGCAAAATAAAAATTAAATTAAATTTTTTTTAAATAACGCGGGCACATAAATTTGATACACCTTGTATATTGAGCTGTTTTAAAATTTATAAGAATTTAGTTTGGATGTAAGTAGATTTCTCTTTTAATTAGATTTCCGATGAACCATTAAATACTTTTGTGAATAATTAAAGTGAAAATAACGATGTATTTAGATTTAAAATGGAAAAAGATTGTTTAGGGTAGAGGTAATTATCAATTTCTCGAAATTGATAATTTAGAAGAAAGTTGGAATTTTAATATCTTTGTTTCAACACGAGTATATGTTGTAGAGTTTCTCTGAAAGTAATTAGGATTGTCGGAATAATTTTGTAAATGACTGTTTTGTTTGTCGAATGGAAAAGTCGAGGTTTCTGATGTTTGGCAATGTGGAAGGGGAAAAGTAGTTAGAATGATTGAGGAGTTTGAAAAAGAAATCATTATGTTTTTGGCATCGCTAAGGAGCGATTCGACGTGTTAAGTGGATAGATCGTTAGCAGATACCAGTGGCTGTTTGATAGTGGAGAATAGTGTTGAAAAGTGGAACGAGAGACAGATCAAATTGAGACGAAATACCTCTTTGATTCTGTATTATTGTGAGAAGGAAAGCAGAGAATTTTTTTGGAGTTTTGTTTGAATCGAGTACGTGTCAAAAGAGACCCGGCTTGTTGGAGAATTGGTGCTGGTATGCTGATAGTTTTGAAGCTGGACAAAGGAGAGGGCTTTGATGAGTAGCCTTTAACATAGTCAACGAGGGAGAGCTGTTTGGGTCACGAGAAGACATCAGAGTGAGTGAAGCAAAAGGTCAGTCAATTTATGTGAAAGAGATTTTTATGTTCGGAAACTAAATTTTTGAGTAAAAGGCATATGAATTAAAATTCCAATATTTCAAAATATAAATAGTAAATATAGGTAATCTTGCGAATACATAAATTTGTTTTTGTTTAGTTTGTTTTACCAAAGTCATCGGGAACAAACCGATAAATTGTTTTTTTTAACTATAATAAATTTAAGTGGTAAAAATTTCATTCGGACATCTGTGTCCACAGGTTTTCAGATTCGATAGATTTCAGAGTATTGATTTTGATAAATAAAAGACAATTCTGTATTTTTATTTTAATATTTTGCTTTATTTCTTTTCCCTATTTTATCCCGATTAGGATCAACTAAGAGATACTGAACCCACGAGAGAAGATAAGTATAACGTGAGATAATTTGGATTTTTTATAGTATAAAAAAGGCACCCTGAGATTTTTTTAGTCAATTTTTATGTATGATTTGCGACAATTAAATAATTAATCAAATAAATAATAATTAATATAAAATCAATAAGAAGCAGATCATAACAATATATATAGACTTTAGTTTTTTATTGAGGTTGCAGTCATTTATTTCTAAGGGGCAGGGTAAGAGAAACTCTGTGTTATAATCAAGCTTTCGCAAAATTTATTTGCTTCGTCAGGATTAGCTAAAATTATTATATAGTTATAAATAAATACAACGAAATGAAAGAACATTGCATAAAAATTAGTACAAAAACTTACAACGTGAGGTTTGTTCCTTAATTTGACATTTCTACAAAACATAAAATATCTAAAAAAATCTTTATCTTAATGGTTTTCAAGTTCCATTTTTATTAAGATAAAGATTTTTTTAGATATTTTATGTTTTTTGGTGTTCAATAGGATGATACAGCGCTGTTTCGGACTCTCGTCACTCATCAGCCATCCGAGGAGAACACGAATTCGTAACCAGAATAGACCCGACGTGTCAGGGGAAATTCACAATTTCAGTGAGGCAGTACAAGAGCGCCATCTACTCTGATGGCAGTGCTGCAGGTCATCTCAAAAAGAGCAGATTCCTGCTATCTCTTGTACCGTATAGAACGATGCGTACATTCTGGGTTCGGCAGAGGGCGCTGCCTAACGCTAAGATGTAAATACCAAATAAATAAAAATTTAAATAAATGGTAAAAAACAGCACACATCGTTTTATAGCCCGTCAGCGTACCCAGAATGTACGCATCGTTCTATACGGTACAAGAGACAGCAGGAATCTTCTCTTTTTGAGATGACCTGCAGCACTGCCATCAGAGTAGATGGCGCTCTTGTACTGCCTCACAGAAATTGTGAATTTCCCCTGGCACGTCGAGTCTATTCTGGTTACGAATTCGTGTTCTCCTCGGATGGCTGATGAGTGACGAGAGTCCGAAACAGCGCTGTATCATCCTATTGAACACCAACTCGTAACCAGGATAGAAACGATGTGTGCTGTTTTTTACCATTTATTTAAATTTTTATTTATTTGGTATTTACATCTTAGCGTTAGGCAGCGCCCTCTGCCGAACCCAGAATGTACGCATCGTTCTATACGGTACAAGAGATAGCAGGAATCTTCTCTTTTTGAGATGACCTGCAGCACTGCCATCAGAGTAGATGGGCTCTTGTACTGCCTCACTGAAATTGTGAATTTCCCCTGACACGTCGAGCCTATTCTGGTTACGAATTCGTGTTCTCCTCGGATGGCTGATAAGTGACGAGAGTCCGAAACAGCGCTGTATCATCCTATTGAACACCAACTCGTAACCAGGATAGAAACGATGTGTGCTGTTTTTTACCATTTATTTAAATTTTTATTTATTTGGTATTTACATATGTATATATATATATATATATATATATATATATATATATATATATATATATATATATACAGAGAGAGTCTGTAAAGTGGAATAAATTCAATATCTCAAATACTAATCGTTTTTTTGGAAAATGCTCAGACCCGTCGATTAGTATTTCAAATTGTCCTTTTTGACATTCAATAAAAATGTATACAGGGTGTCCCAATTTAGAGATATGACGTCATCGTCGATTTTCTTAAATGGCAACACTGTCATTTTGATAGCTAATTTGATAGGATTTGTAAAGTTATACATAACTGCAAAATATCAAATTTTTATTCTCTACCATTTACAAGATAATAGAAAATAACAAAGTTATATCTGTAATTTGGAATATATTCAATAATTAAAATACTAACTGTTTTTTTGAAAAATGCTCAGACCCGTCGATTAGTATATCAAATTGTCATTTTTGACATATAATAATAATGTATACAGGGTGTCCCAATTTAGAGATATGACGTCATCGTTGATTTTCTTAAATGGCAACACTATCATTTTGATAGCTATTTTGATAGCGTGTGTAAAGTTATACACATCTGAAAAATTTCAAAATTTTATTCCCTACCATTTACAAGATAATAAAAAATAACAAAGTTATGAAGAACAAGAAGTAATCAAATAATAATTGAATTTATTTATTTCAATTAAGCAAATGCTCATAACGTTGCCCATTGACAATTTGACAATAATTGAGGGCAACATTATGAGTTTTTGCTTAATTTATTGAAATAATTAAATTCAATTATTAGTTGATTACTTCTTTTTCATAACTTTGTTATTTTTTATTATCATCTAAATGGTAGAGAATACAAATTTGAAATTTTGCAGTTGTGTATAACTTTACACACCCTATCAAAATAGCTATCAAAATGATAGTGTTGCCATTTAAGAAAATCAACGATGACGTCATATCTCTAAATTGGGACACCCTGTATACATTATTATTATATGTCAAAAATGACAATTTGATATACTAATCGACGGGTCTGAGCATTTTTCAAAAAAACAGTTAGTATTTTAATTATTGAATATATTCCAAATTACAGATATAACTTTGTTATTTTCTATTATCTTGTAAATGGTAGAGAATAAAAATTTGATATTTTGCAGTTATGTATAACTTTACAAACCCTATCAAATTAGCTATCAAAATGATAGTGTTGCCATTTAAGAAAATCGACGATGACGTCATATCTCTAAATTGAGACACCCTGTATACATTATTATTGAATGTCAAAAAGGAAAATTTGAAATACTAATCGACGGGTCTGAGCATTTTCCAAAAAAACAATTAGTATTTGAGATATTGAATTTATTCCACTTTACAGACTCTCTCTGTATATATATATATATATATATAATGATAAGATAGTGTAGTGGAAGAAAGGGGAAGTAAAATGAAAATAAACAGAAAATAGCTTCTCGCTGGAGAGGCTGAAGTAATAAAAATACTACTTTGCAGTAGTACTGAAGAAAGGGGGATTAAAAGCGATAGAAGTAGAAGTGTAAAGAATGAAGAGACAGAGGCTAACTAAATGGAGTGGATAGCAATAGATGCAAGAGAACAACTTGACACTCAAGGATGGATACGGCTCGTTTTGCATGCCTGTCGAAGAACAGTAGCTCAAAGTAGATAGTAATGATGACTAAAAGGTGAAATAAGAAAATAAGAATAATGTACGGAAAATGAATGAAGATGAATAATTGCTAAAGACTAACAAAATAAATAAAGCTAACAAATCATGGGCGCCAGGAAAATGGTCTTCGATCACTCTCCCAGGTATCTTACACTGCTGTCAAATATTACCTAAATATATTAACTATGTAAACATGAACATAAAGGAATAAAAAAATGATATACAAAGTAAATAAATATTTATTAAAAATAACTACCTAGATTTTTGACAATCTTTGAGTTAAACAAAGTGCATATCATGTGACTCTAAAATGACATAAGTTATACACAAGTTATATTTGAGTTAACAACAATAATATTACCGGTTACAAACTTCTATAAGTACCTCTTACATATAGGATACAACTCACATGAGATTTCTACCAAATGGTTATAGTACGCCTGCTACGTACAACTAAATTAAAACCGACAAATATTAAAAGTAATATAAATAAATAGGTACAAGTATAACAGTCCGTTAACTTTAATTATCTTTATAGTTATTTTATTTAAATTTTAATAACGGTTTGTCATTAAATTATACTTAAAAATAATAAGATCTAACTAAAATAAATCTTTGACTGACGTCATACTTAACTATTAGTTGGCACAAGTACTTCAGTTGGTATTAGACACCATTCGCTGTCATGTGAGTTTCGTTCTGTGGGGCTTCTCGTCTAACGACAGGAAATATTGGACACTTCGCTTGGTAAGCTAGAACGGAAAAGTGGCGGATGGCTGATTGAAAAGGACGGAAATTTTAATACAATAGTTTCAAGCTTTTATAAGTGATATTTAGTGGTGTTTTGGAGAAGCTAGGAGACTAAGTTTTGGGAGATCCCGGAGGAATTGGAAGTCATGTCATCCGCCACTTGGGGGAAATCTTAAACTGTAACCAGTCCGTCAGCTCCCCTCACAACTGGGAGCAACCGTTCTACGCCAAGCCAGGTCATTTGGAGACCAGCCTGGAGAACCTCCCACATACCTACTTTGTATCCTGCCCTCTGCACCCCAGAAGGGCATCGGTATATTAATTGGTACAAGCTAGCACCATCCCTGTGCTAATTCGCCTACCAGGGATTTTGGAATCCGTAGCAAGGACACTCTCGGGGACCATATAGGGTTTGTTTTGGGACACTTGGTATCTGCTAGTGATTGTCACTTCCACTATTACACCACATTCATTTTTTGTATAAGACTCGGGACATTTATTTTGATGATTAAGTTTTATAGTTTATCGCACATATTTTGTTTCAATATTTAAGTTGCATATTGTTTTTATATATCTATAATAGTTGATAGTGTTCCCCAAACCAGTAAACTCTCTGGTCAAAGAGGTTTGAGCTCAGATCATCTTTTCCCCATATGAGATTCTCTTTACCTTTATATATTACCTGAAATTTACTTGTACCATTTATTTACTTAATTAACTTTAAATTTTTAGTACTAACCTTGCTTGTCTCCACTTATCAATTTAAATTTATATACTTTTTCCTCTTAATTTGCTTAATTTATTAACTTATTCATATAACTTTTATCTTTCTTTAGTCAATCATAATTATTTAACTTATTTGCTTAACTTTACTTAAATTCATTTAATCAATTTTTAATTATATCTTTGGACGCTATTCCCTTTGAATAGCTATCCATTTTACTTGTTATATTTTTTAGTGACTACGTGTCGAAGCAACTGATTTTTATATATCAAGTAGACCGTAGGTTCACCTTAATGAGGCTAGTGCCTATTTAACTCTTTGAGAGTTACGGAAATTATTCATTGTGAATAATCCTCCCTTAATTATATTCTGGTTCATTAGTTCTATAGGGTTTAACGTTGCTGTACGTATTGCAATCGTACAATTATTTGGTGAAGGTTGTTATTTAACCTAGTATATGTAAGTTGGGGGTATGCTCCATATAAGAGCTACTCCATTACTAATGTAACTATAGATTATATTTATATTACTATAGGTAATTATTTCCCATTGTCATTTTAGAGTTACATAGTTTGTATTTTTCTAACTCAGAGGTTGTCAAAAATCTAAGTAGTTATATTTAATAAATATTTATTTGTTTTGTATATCAATTATTTTTTTTCCCATTTTTGAATTTAATATATTTACTATTTAACAGCAGTGTAAGATACCTGGAAGTTTGGTCCATTCCAACTTCTGGCGCCCATAATTCAGTCTATTTTATTTATCTCGTATATTCTCCTATTTTTATTATATTATTATATTTATCTAATTTATTTTCTGAACATATATTTTTATCTTAAAAGATTTCCCTTTTTCTAGTCATCATCTCTCTTTAGGTTGAGCTACTGTTCTTCGACAGGCATGCAAACGAGCCGTATCCATCCTTGAGTGTCAAGTTGCTCTCTTGCATCTATAGCTAGCCAACTCTATTCAGTTTGCCTCTGTCTCTCCATACTTCCATTATCAGTTCATCACCCTTCCTTCATTCATTTCATCTTATCATTTTAGTTCAACAAATACTACTGCAAAGTAGTATTTTTGTTACATCGGCAGCCCAACTTGGTGCCAACCTTTTATAGGTTCTAAGACAGTAGTTCTTTTAGTTCATTTTTTTTCTTTTATTTATATTATTTCCTTCTGATATCTTTTTATACATTCTGTTCTGATTTATTTTGTTTTTAATTACTTATTAATACTTAACAGGTATACTGTCACTGCTGTATCTATTAATTAGTTGAGATCTTGAAACCTCGTTTATAGTTTTGTCATACAGCTTACATTCTGGGTTGAATTTGAAACGAAGTATAAGTAACTAGCATCTATTAGATTATATTATTTTACTCTTTCAGCCAGTGTTGTATTTGTACGTACAGTAATCGTTAATACTTACATATTTTTTTTCTAGTACAAGTATAATAATTAATTTTTTTTTCCAATATTTAGGTACTATATTTACTTGAGTATACCTTATTTACTTTATTTATTTGATACATATATTTTGCTGGCCATTTTTGATTTTGTTGGTGTGTTGCTAATATTTTCTCCGTACTTATATATTTTGCGTACAAACTTAAGTATATTTCATATTTCTGACCTTTGGGTTGCTTGTCAATAATTTTTGCTTTCATCATGTGTGCTTTTAAAGTTGAACATCTTCTGGTGGACGAATTGGACTATGAGTTGAAAATTAGGTACGTAGTACCAGAGGAGTCGACAACTGTCGATAGGAAACGCAATCTTCTGCGGGGTGCTTTGAAGCAAGAAGAAGGCAATAGGAGTTTCACCCAACTTTCGGCTGTACATATCCCTTTTGAGGACCAACGGAAAGGAATATCCGAAACGTTGGATAGCTTGTCGAAGAAAATAGAGAAGTTTAGGGGAACTGTACAGGACAATGAATATGTTAGATTAATATCTCGTCTAGCTCATATTTCTGGCCGAGTACACTTGTTACAGTGTACTACGTAAGAGCAGGAATCTTTTAAAAAGTCTGTTTCTCTTAAAATCCTTACATTGGAGGGTGAGCTTGATTCTAAAGTTAACCCCATAGCCACATCTACTCCTAATGCTCCAGTCAGTGTCGTTCCTAGTTTTACATACTCCAAACCCGTTCAAGTACACAAATGGGGTGTTTTATTTTCCGGTGAAAAACAGCACACGGATGTGATTTCATTTTTAGAAAAGGTCGAATGTCTTCGAGTATCTAGAGGTGTCTCTGAAGAAAATTTGTTTTCTGCTTCAGCTGAATTGTTTACCGGTCCTGCTTTTACTTGGTTCATGAATAATAGAGGTAATTTATCTTGTTGGTCTGATCTGGTTCGCAAGTTGAAGTCAGATTTTCTTCCTTACTCATACCAGGATGATCTCTTGGATGAAATCAAAAACCGTAAGCAGAAACCAGGAGAGTCTGTCACTATGTTCATTAATACTATATTAGGCATGTGTAGCCGTTTAGATACTCCGTTATCTGATTTGTCCAAAATAAAAATCATCTTAAAATGTTTACTGCCCTTTTATCATCAGCAGTTAGCTCTTATGGACATCCAGAGTATTGATGACCTCACTGTAAAGTGCAAACGTTTGGAGGAAACGTTATCCTGGTCTTCTCAGCCTCCATCCACATCTCGACCCTCTTCTAATTCTTCTTCTCAGCCAACTTCCTTTAGACAACGTTCTTGGCAAAATAAGGGCCCTGAACGTAATGTTTCTGTTTTTAGTTCCGTTGTTTGCTGGAATTGTCATCAGTCTAATCATAAGTTCAATGATTGTGGTATCCCACAAACTCGTATTTTCTGCCACGGTTGTGGTAGGGAAAATACCCTCAAAAGAAATTGTGTCAAGTGTTCGGGAAACGAAATGTCGGAGGTCCGTCCCCTGAGCGTTTCTCCGTCCAACACCCAATCAGGGAATCAAACCCCATCAGAAAACGAGACAGCTGGCCCAAGCACACCAAGCAACTCAAACCCATCTTCCAATCGGAAAGGGAAGAAGGCATCGTTCAGGAAACAAGCACACACCACAAATCAAAATCAGTCCAGAAATTAAGTTTTAGTCATGATACGTTGAACGCACATGATTCACAGGGTTGCAAAGCCACAAATTCTTTAATTGGTAGTGTTAAGTATAATAATAATTTTGATGGTGAAGTAGTTCCATATAATGGTTGTATCCAACCAAATATTTTAGATTTAGATATTAACTCTTTATTAGTTAGGAAACAAAATGATAATAGGCCATATCTACCTATTCAAATTTTAGGACAATCGTGTTTAGCTTTATTAGATAGTGGCTCTAATATTTCATTGATAGGAGCACATTCATTAAATTTATTGAAAAATGCTAATATTGCCATTATGCCCATTTCTTTGCAAATATCTACTGCAGATGGTACAGTCCAATCTATTACAGGCAAACTCCAAATTGAAATCACAGTGGCAAATTTATGTAGGAAAATTACATTTTATGTTATTCCTTCTGTACAGAATTCTATAATTTTAGGTATGGACTTCTTCAATGCTTTTAATAGCACCTTAAGTTGTTCTGATTTTTCTTTTTCCATATCTGAATTTAATCTGTCTACCCTTAGTGCTATTCATGATTTTTCCAGTTTATCTAGTTCTGAACAAAGGCAATTGGAGAATATGATCTCTCAGTTTACTACTATTTCTTCAAATGACAAACTAGGTCGTACTTCATTAATATCTCACACTATTGAGGTGGGAAATCCTACTCCTTTCAGATTATATCAGTATCCCATACCTCAAGCCTGGCAGGCAGATTTAGAAAAAGAAGTAGATTCGATGCTTGCTTTAAATATCATAGAACATTCAACGTCGTCCTATTGTTCCCCACTCTGGTTAACAAAGAAGAAGGATGGATCCTTCAGGATCTGCTTTGATGGTCGAAAACTAAAAAGTATCACCACTAACAGGGATGCTTATCCAATTCCCCGAATCGACGTGATTTTGAGCAAACTTCAGAATGCCAAATACATCTCTTCGATTGATTTGTCTAAGGCCTTTTTACAGATCCCACTGAGTGAAGAGAGCAAGAAATATACTGCTTTTGCTGTCAGTGGTAAAGGATTATTCCAGTTTGTCACCATGCCTTTCGGTCTTGTTTCTGCTCCTCAGACAATGTGTCGTCTGATGGATTTAGTCATTGGTCCACAGTTAGAGCCCTATGTTTTCTATTATTTGGACGATATTTTAGTAGTCACTCCTGATTTTTCCCTTCATATGGAAATTTTAGATAAATTGTTTTTACGTCTTAAGAAAGCTAATCTAACAATTAATCTGGATAAGTGTCAGTTTTGTCGCCCTAGTCTTAAGTTTTTGGGTTATGTCGTTGATAATCAGGGTCTAAGGACTGATCCTGAGAAAATAGTTGCTATTAAGAATTTTCCTATACCTAAGACCACCACCCAAGTCCGTAGGATATTGGGAATGTGTGGATATTATCGCCGGTTTGTACCTTCATACTCTACCTTGTTGTCACCTCTTACGGATCTTTTGAAGAACAGGAAAAAGGGGCAGACCATTACCTGGACTCCTGAGGCTGATGAAGCTTTTAGGCGCGTTAAAGAGGCTTTAACTAGCGCACCAGTCATGATGTCACCTAATTTTAATGAGCATTTTTATTTGATGACTGATTGCTCTAATACTGCTTCTGGTGGCGTATTGTTCCAGTTGAAAGATGGCTCGGAACATCCCATAGCTTACACGAGTAAGAAATTGAATAAGGCCCAGAAAAACTATTCCACCACTGAGAAAGAACTCTTAGCTATCATACATGGGTTGGAAGCATTTCGTTATTATTTAGAGGGCCGTAATTTCTCCATAATTACGGACCACAGTTCCTTGGTATGGCTTCATAGTATGAAAAACCCATCTCAGAGACTTTCCCGATGGATATGCAAACTGGCTGCCTATTCATATAAGATTGTTCATCGAAAGGCCAACGGTGTAGTGGTTGCTGATGCTCTTTCCCGTGTCCATGATCTTAATGTCTTAGATTTGTCCACCTTAACTCCTGACGAGTGGTATCAGAATATGATTGATAGGGTTACTCAAGACCCACAAAATTATCCTGATTTTAAGGTAGAGAACAATATACTGTACAAACATATCTTAAGTCCTATAGAGGCCTTATCCAATATGTCAGATTGGAAAATAGTTGTACCTACGCCAAATAGGGAGAACATATTACGTATGTTTCATGATGAAGTTACTGCTGGACATTTTGGTTTTTATAAAACTTATCATCGTATCGCCGAATTATATTATTGGCCTGGCATGCGCCAATCTATAAAAAGGTATATCTCTAAATGCATAGTTTGTGCCACTTGTAAACCCAGTAATTTACCACAAGCTGGACTCATGGGTTCCTTTAGGAACATTAATTTTCCTTGGCAGATGATCTCATTGGATCTCATTGGGCCTTATCCTCGTAGCTATAAGGGTAATACTTATTGCTTGGTAGTTGTGGATTATTTCACCAAATTTCCTTTAGTTTGTCCTCTTCGTCAGGCCACAACTCCAGCAATTTTGAAATATTTAGAGGAACAAGTCTTTTTGTTGTTTGGTGTTCCCCAAATTGTGTCATGTGACAATGGTCCTCAGTTTGTGTCGAAGGCTTTTAAAGACCTTTTAGCTAAATATAAGGTCCAGAAGACCTTTTATAATGCTGCCTACCATCCTCAAGCCAATCATACTGAGAGAGTGAATCGCAGTATCGTCACCGCCCTAAGGTCCTATACATTCCCAGATCACAGAGCTTGGGATCAATATATCCATTCCATAGCTCAAGCCATAAGGACCTCTGTCCATGAGGTTACCCAATGTTCTCCTGCATATCTCAATTTTGGTAGAAATGTTGCTTTATCTGGTGACTATTTTGGTACAATTTCCGACACTTCCACAAATCTCCCTCAGATATCCGATAACCTTCATCGCTTAGAAGATCTCCAGACTCTACCTCAAATTTTTTCTGACATTCGGAAGAAGTTAAAAACTTCCTATCTAAGGAACCAGCAGCAGTATAACTTGAGGAAAAGAGATCTGCGATTCTTCGTTGGAGATAGAGTGTTGAAGCGAAACTTTGTAAAGTCTAATAAGGGTGATGCTATTTCGGCAAAATTTTGCCAGAAATATATTCCCTGTACGGTTGTGAAGGTAATATCTCCTTTAGTGTATGAATTGAAGGACAATTCGACTAACAAACGAATTGGACAATTTCACATAAAGGATTTACTGCCTGATAACACCATGGATGAGGTTGATTCATCATCTTCGGAAGAAGATTAACTTTATAGGGTTGTTTGAGCTAACTTCTTCCTCTATTTGTCTTTAGCTCAATCCTTATTAAGATTCAGTATTTTAGTTTAATATTTTATTCACCAGATAGAGCAGGTACATATCTCCATTTTTATCTTTTGGCATGGTTGTTAGATGACTTCCAATTTATGAATCATTAGGTTAATTATTTTTTTAGTACGCTTATGTATGAGCTTATCATTTTTTTTTTCATTATTAATGTTGCACTTTAATTATTATGCATCAACATTATTAATTATTAATACTGTTAGTAGGATTACCCAGTTAATAAGGACCAACTTGTAATTTTTAGATTGTGCACCTACCCCCTTAGCATAGAAGGGTTGTTGATTATTGTATATTTATATATTTGAATATGTAAGCTCATGCAAGTACGTTGGTTTAATATTGATATTTGGTATGGAACTATGGAACTAAGAATATTATACACTACTTATCTCAGGTTGTGTGTTGTATTTTTGATATTTGACTACATACTATTTTTTTTATATGTATCTTTTATTATCTTGTTATTAGATTTGCCATATTGGAAAGATGGGGTGGTTCTTAATTTTATATTGGTTTACTTTATCAACATTTGTCACAGATATCCTAAATACTTTATAATAATTTATATCCTTATGCCCTACACAGTATGATTCTGGAATTAGTTTGGAATTCTGATGTATGTATGGATTTCTTCTTAAGAACTAGTCTGCCAATGCTCTGTAATTTGGGTTCCTAGGTAACCTAGTGAATGCGTGGGTTCGAAATTCAGCAACTGATCACTGCTATCCGATTTCGTAACCTATGTTTTCATAGCAGAGGACGCAGATGTTTATTCATCAAAATATTTCTGGTCAGGAAATGTTGGCCACATGTCCTGACCATCCTTGTGTAATTATTCCAATCATTCCCGTTACATTTTTTAGCATTTGATAGGGAATATTTAGTTTACATTATGTCCCGTACTTCATAGGTAGTAGGTTCCTTTTAGTATTTGAGGTGTTTGGACAAATGAATTGCTTATTTTAGTAGATTTCCTCTTCTTTCCTGAGGCATTAGTTTGTTGTTGAGATTCAGGAATATTTCCTGGATAATTCTATGTATGCGAGAACGTATGAATCTACAGTTTTATTCCAAATTGGTTGCTTGTTCTTGTCATATTTTTTTTCTATCATTTATCATGGTGTCATAGACCTTGTCAGTTCACCTTTTAGATTTTTTTTTATTACAATTGGTACGTTATCAGCTATAGCTATAGCTAGTGAACAACAGCACGGACCAATTTTAGTTAGTCAACGACTTACTTGAGTCGATGGACCTAATTTAGTTTATTTAGTATTAGTGAGAATTGGTACACAAATCTTCCTGATCGTTCTTCTTTGGATATGCTCCTATAAATCTGGTGTCCATTGATAGTCCGATTTTGGATAAAGCGTCCGAGTCCTCACTTATTTTGTTTATTTGGTTGTATAGGCTCGTATTACCGGTTGTGGTTGTACATAGGCCTAATTAATTTATGTGATTTAGTATTGGTGTGAATTGGTCCATAAATCTTCCTGGTCGTCCTTCTGTGGATATGCTTTATGAATCTGGTGTCCATTGATAGTCCGACTTTGGATTAAGTGTCCGATTCCACATTTATTTTGATTAATGAGTTTTTGGATAACTTTGATATGCTTACTATTTGTATTATTTGGCACTGGTGAGAATTGTTCCATAAATATTCCTGATTGTTCTTCTCTGGATATGCTATTACGAATCTGGTGTCCATTGGTGGTTCAATTTTGGATGGGGTGTTCGATTCTTCACTTATTTCAGTTGTTGATTTCTTTTGTCTTACTTTAGTATATTTACTTGTGTTATGGTGCGAATTGGCTCATACCTTTGCCTGGTTGTTCGTCCTTGGATATACTCTTTGTGAATTTGATGTCCATGGATTGTTCAATTTTGCATTTAGTGCCAATTCGACATTTATTTGTCATTATGAACTTTAGTACATTATTTAGCTTATGTTTTGGTTTGCAGACAAAATGTCGGTGACATTTTAATATGACTTCGAGTCATCTTTTCCGATTCATAGTTTTGGTGTAGTAATCATCCTTCTTTCCCTGATCCCTAGTTTGTGGTTGCTTGTAATCTTGCGGGTCAACGTAGAATGATAGATTATTACCACTTGGTTATTAATATTTTGAATTAAAAAAAAAAAATTTTGCTTAAAATTTTTTTTCTCTCCGAGTAGAAGGGGAATATAACAGTCCGTTAACTTTAATAATCTTTATAGTTATTTTATTTAAATTTTAATAACGGTTTGTCATTAAATTATACTTAAAAATAATAAGATCTAACTAAAATAAATCTTTGACTGACGTCATACTTAACTATTAGTTGGCACAAGTACTTCAGTTGGTATTAGACACCATTCGCTGTCATGTGAGTTTCGTTCTGTGGGGCTTCTCGTCTAACGACAGGAAATATTGGACACTTCGCTTGGTAAGCTAGAACGGAAAAGTGGCGGATGGCTGATTGAAAAGGACGGAAATTTTAATACAATAGTTTCAAGCTTTTATAAGTGATATTTAGTGGCAAATTATTGGTGGTGTTTTGGAGAAGCTAGGAGACTAAGTTTTGGGAGATCCCGGAGGAATTGGAAGTCATGTCATCCGCCACTTGGGGGAAATCTTAAACTGTAACCAGTCCGTCAGCTCCCCTCACAACTGGGAGCAACCGTTCTACGCCAAGCCAGGTCATTTGGAGACCAGCCTGGAGAACCTCCCACATACCTACTTTGTATCCTGCCCTCTGCACCCCAGAAGGGCATCGGTATATTAATTGGTACAAGCTAGCACCATCCCTGTGCTAATTCGCCTACCAGGGATTTTGGAATCCGTAGCAAGGACACTCTCGGGGACCATATAGGGTTTGTTTTGGGACACTTGGTATCTGCTAGTGATTGTCACTTCCACTATTACACCACATTCATTTTTTGTATAAGACTCGGGACATTTATTTTGATGATTAAGTTTTATAGTTTATCGCACATATTTTGTTTCAATATTTAAGTTGCATATTGTTTTTATATATCTATAATAGTTGATAGTGTTCCCCAAACCAGTAAACTCTCTGGTCAAAGAGGTTTGAGCTCAGATCATCTTTTCCCCATATGAGATTCTCTTTACCTTTATATATTACCTGAAATTTACTTGTACCATTTATTTACTTAATTAACTTTATATTTTTAGTACTAACCTTGCTTATCTCCACTTATCAATTTAAATTTATATACTTTTTCCTCTTAATTTGCTTAATTTATTAACTTATTCATATAACTTTTATCTTTCTTTAGTCAATCATAATTATTTAACTTATTTGCTTAACTTTACTTAAATTCATTTAATCAATTTTTAATTATATCTTTGGACGCTATTCCCTTTGAATAGCTATCCATTTTACTTGTTATATTTTTTAGTGACTACGTGTCGAAGCAACTGATTTTTATATATCAAGTAGACCGTAGGTTCACCTTAATGAGGCTAGTGCCTATTTAACTCTTTGAGAGTTACGTAAATTATTCATTGTGAATAATCCTCCCTTAATTATATTCTGGTTCATTAGTTCTATAGGGTTTAACGTTGCTGTACGTATTGCAATCGTACAATTATTTGGTGAAGGTTGTTATTTAACCTAGTATATGTAAGTTGGGGGTATGCTCCATATAAGAGCTACTCCATTACTAATGTAACTATAGATTATATTTATATTACTATAGGTAATTATTTCCCATTGTCATTTTAGAGTTACATAGTTTGTATTTTTCTAACTCAGAGGTTGTCAAAAATCTAAGTAGTTATATTTAATAAATATTTATTTGTTTTGTATATCAATTATTTTTTTTCCCATTTTTGAATTTAATATATTTACTATTTAACAGCAGTGTAAGATACCTGGAAGTTTGGTCCATTCCAACTTCTGGCGCCCATAATTCAGTCTATTTTATTTATCTCGTATATTCTTCTATTTTAATTATATTATTATATTTATCTAATTTATTTTCTGAACATATATTTTTATCTTAAAAGATTTCCCTTTTTCTAGTCATCATCTCTCTTTAGGTTGAGCTACTGTTCTTCGACAGGCATGCAAACGAGCTGTATCCATCCTTGAGTGTCAAGTTGCTCTCTTGCATCTATAGCTAGCCAACTCTATTCAGTTTGCCTCTGTCTCTCCATACTTCCATTATCAGTTCATCACCCTTCCTTCATTCATTTCATCTTATCATTTTAGTTCAACAAATACTACTGCAAAGTAGTATTTTTGTTACACAAGCCTGACGAAGAGAAAATACAATGATGAATTAAGCAAAATTAATTAATAAAAGTTATAGAAATGAAGCTAAGATAAATACCGAAACGATGACCTAAATTAACCGAACAAATGGAATAAAGCGAATAACAAATAAATATTTGGGAAACAAGCAAGTAATATTACAAAATAAATATCAAACCAATAATAAAATATAAAAACCTAATTTTCTAGGCCTGATTACCTTGTGCACAGAAGCAAATATGTCAAATAAAAAAAAAAGATAACTAGATCTGAAACCAAATAATTAATAACATAATACGTCAACCAAATGTCTGAAATATAAGCACAATAATTACTCAAACCACAAACTTTAAATGTTCCCAAACCAATCTCTTCATTGAAAGACTTCAAAGTAAAGTCTGATGCTACAATCCATAAAATTAGCACCAGAGGAGGTGCTAAACCATGTTTCCTGTAGGTGCAGGTCGAAAGAGACAAAAATGGGACTGGAATGTCCCATAGCTTGCTCTCAAATCGACATACTTCCATGATGACTTGACTGTGGCCGTGGCTGGAATCGACGCCTTCCAGGTGGTTGAAGGATCTACATGGTAGGTTTTAATATTTCTCCCAAATGGCTAAAAACAAACATTTCCCAGTCTTAGTTTCAATTTCCAATCGAACATGTGTGAGAAAAAACAAGAGAAGAAGTAATGAGTAAGAGGTTTTTAGGATGAACAGCAAATAAAAACATCCATTAGCAAGGCTTATCAAATGTAAAAAAGGCATGACTTTGACCTTGAGGTAGAATTTGGATACAGAATATGATATTTAGAATAAAATATTATAGGATAATTATATTGCCACTGTGATATGAGCATAGTATTAGATATTTTTTTCACAATTTATCAGATATTGGGTGTGGACAGACTTCAAACTTTATTAATTAAAAATTAAGACTATTAGAACTTTCTCCAAGCAAATATTGTACACGGTGGAATGAATAAAAGAAACTAAATTCAATAATTAACAAATTTACTTGGAAAATTGAACTGGAAAGAATATTTTAAATGAAAAATGAAATCTAAGATCCAACCTAACCTTTATATGTAAAAAATATTTACCGGAATCTCCTTTATTAGTTATTGTTTTCCTCACGAACACGCTGGATGGATTTAGCAAACCCATGGGACACCATTTACACTTACAATTAAAATGTATTTCCCAATAAATTACTTAAAAAATGAAACCTTCCGCCATTATGGAACCAAAAGTTCGTCGACCTACTTCCAGCGCACTTTCACAGTCAAGTAAAGTAAAGAGTAAAGCAGGAAGCAGGACCGCCTTGTCAAATTTTCAGAACCCCCAAAGGATATCTCTCACTAGGTGGCGTATATAGTATGTTCCATCAGTGATACCAATATACTTAGGTGTGGCATCGTTGCACGAAATTTTAAATAGAAATGATAATAATTAGAAATGGTTAATTACGCGAAAACTAGAGAAATTAATTAAGAGATCAAGAGAAAATAATTATAAAAATAATTAAAGATCTAATTTCGTAACGTGAACCGTTACAATAAGAAGAAGCGGAGGACCTGATAATAGCTGGAGAAGAACTGTAACACGAGATCATAAAATAATTGACCTGAGATGGAGAGAAGTCAAACAGAGAGCGAGAAACAGAGAGGAATGGAAAATACTTGTAGAGGAAATTTCGAAAGAATAAAACAGAAGAGGATGCGCTGATCCAGCCAATCAGGCATCTTTTACTTTTGGCTAAGAAACGCAAGAGCGCCCAATACTCCATAAGGAGGGAAGGCATTAGAGAAAGAGAGAGAGAGAGAGAGAGAGAGAGAGAGAGAGAGAGAAAACCGATTATTTATCAAAATAAAATTTAATATAAACATAAAATAAAAATTCCATTTTTTATTCAGTTGCAATTCAAAGGCAAAACAATCTTATTGTTTAACTTAGAATAAGGAGCGCAGACCAGCACTCTGAATCGACGATTTTCGACTCTTATTGGACGGAGATGCGTAGGCCTGCTGCTCTCTACTCAAAGTGACCAAACCATAAAAGTTTATCCCCGCATTGCAACTGACGTCTATGCAGTAGGTGACTACCGTCATCTGGCAACTGAAAGGTAAGGTAAAGTTTTCATCCTAATGGCAACATTAATAATATTGAAAAATATTAAAAATATTACTAAAAGATTTTTAAATGAAAACTTTTTGGTCCATTTCCCTGGTAACACCTCCATGGCTCCTAAAATTTGCAAGCCAGATGGATGCAGAAGCGAAGAAGACAAGAGAGAATTAAAAAACTTACAATTCACGACCCTGTGTGTTCAGCTGGTAAATTCCAACAGAAAATGGACCTAGTTACTCAAAGGAGTAAAGACCAATATAAAAATAAAATAAAAATTCCATTTTTATTCAGTTGCAATGCGAAGGCAAAACAATCTTATTTTTCACTTAGAATAGGGAGCGCAGACCAGCACTCTGAATCGACGATTTTCGACTCTTATTGGAGGCATCATCGGAGAGGCGTAGGCCTGCTGCTCTCTACTCAAAGTGACCAAACCATGAAAGTTTATCCCCGCATTGCAACTGACGTGTATGGAGTAGGTGACTAGCGTCATCTGGCAACTGAAAGGTAAGGTAAAGTTTTCATCCTAATAGCAACATTAATAATATTGGAAAGTATTAAAAATATTACTAAAAGATTTTTAAATGAAAACTTTACCTTACCTTTCAGTTGCCAGATGACGCTAGTCACCTACTCCATACACGTCAGTTGCTATGCGGGGATAAACTTTCATGGTTGGGTCACTTCGAGAGAGTAGCAGGCTTACGCCTCTCCGATGATGACTCCAATAAGAGTCGAAAATCTTCGATTGGTCTGCGCTCCCTATTCTAAGCGAAAAATAAGATTGTTTTGCCTTCGCATTGCAACTGAATAAAAATGGAATTTTTATTTTATTTTTATATTGGTCTTTACTCCTTTGAGTAACTAGGTCCATTTTCTGTCGGAATTTACCAGCTGAATAGACGGGGACGTGAATTGTAAGTTTTTGAATTCCCTCTTGTCTTCTTCGCTTCAGCATCCATCTGGCTTGCAAATTTTAGAAACCATGGAGGTGTTACCAGGGAAATGGACCAAAAAGTTTTCATTTAAAAATCTTTTAGTAATATTTTTAATATTTTTCAATATCATTAATGTTGCTATTAGGATGAAAACTTTACCTTACCTTTAAAATTTAATAATTTAAGTTACTACTTACTAATTTTAAACATTAAGGAAATACATCATTCATATCTACACGCAAGAAATAAGTTTTTCTAATGGTAGTGTAAACAGACACAACTTTCATTATTATTCCACAACCAATTCATACTGTGCTTGCACAGATAGTCAAACGATATGATGATCCTTAAATGTTTGGGGTGGAATCATAGGCAATTACGTTATAGATCCTTTTTTCTTTGAGGAATCGGTAAACGGTGAAGTTTATTTAAATTTTATAGTGAATCATTTACCTATTCTACTTGAAAATGTACCATTAAACATTAAACATCCGTCAAGATATGTCGTACCTTCACGACGGAGCCCCTGCTCACCACAACGCACTTGTCAATGGTGAACTTGATGAATTATTTCCTAAAAGATGCATAGGAAGAGATAGGCCAGTTCATTGGCCACCCAGACCACCAGAATTGAACAAAGTTGACTTTAAAGACGTAGTGTATAGGACACCTCCAACAACAGTTGACGATATGAAAATAAGGGTTAAAAAGGCCATTCAAAGTGTCACATAACGATGGCTTAGTGTGAAAACCTCTTATCTCATTTTACAGAAAATTTTACATGAGTGACTTTAAACTGAATTTCTGCATACTCTAACCCAAAATATATGTGAAAAATGTATGTGTAATGATCTAAACATACTCGTTTTTTTTTTGTTTTAAGTTATAGGTTTAAAGTAAAGTTTTTAAAGTTATATTATTTATATTTTTAAAGTTTTTTTTATTATGCAGAAATTAGGTTTAAAGTCTCTCTTGTAAAATTTTCTGTGAAATAAGATACGAGGTTTTCACACTAAGCTATCGATAACAATAAATGCTTACAAACGTCAGTAGGTCTTTCGAAACTCACCTCCAGGGCCTCGATTTTTGACTTTCGCTTCGTTATCGAACGTATTCGCTTCGTATCTATTTAGTTTACGAAGCGAATTCGTTAGATAACGAAGCGAAGGGTCAAAAATCGAGGCCCAGGCTTGTGTAGACGTTACGGGATGTCATTTTGAACACCATTTGTAAGAAATATAACAAGTACGTTAAACATATTTTTAATTTAGTTTTCTTGCTGAATTAAAGTATTGTTATTAATAACTAAGTAATACATGTAATACACAAACAGTGTCACATATCGACTTGTGCAAGCGTCATTTGTCGAGTTAAAACAGTATATGTGATTACTTTATTTAAAACAATCTGCGCATGTGCTCAAGAAATACACATTTATCACTTATTTATCTTTCTTTTTGCAGTATTTTGTATTTAGTGTTTTTACTTGTATTTAAAGTTACATAATTAAAAAGTATAAGTCTGTTCACCAGATAATAATAATGATATTATATTATGTACTGAAAGTGTCACTTTTAATAAATAATATTTCGTAAATTTTTCGTTATTTTATCTGTATAGTGTCACAACTCAAACAACATTATTTTGTTTAAATATTTGTAATATACTTTGTAATACCATTGTAATTGACTAAAATAGTTATTATTCTAATTTTAATAGTTTTTGAATTAAACCCGAAAATGTTGTAGGACAAACTTTAAACGTCGTTTTCTCGAAACTTTGCTTTTTTGACTTATGACACTCTTTGAGCGGAAGTGCGATTTCAAAATTAGTCGTTAAATTATTTGCGAGAAAAATGGAAACGAACCATTAAACTTAATTTTTTGTGCTCTTTTTAAATTTTCAAACGGATATTGAAACTGTATATGGGAGGCATACTATCCTCCAATTATTCAGAAGTCCAAGAAGTATAAGTCCAATTTTTTAGAAAAATAAAATATGGCATAACCGGCATCGGAATATCCTATTTTATTCAGGGGAATACTATACTAAGTCCAAACGCTTTTAGAAACGAAATTAAACGAGAAACTATGTATACTATGTCCAGTTTGCTTTAGAGGTATAGAATCTTATCTGAACTTAAACTTATATTCCTCCGAATGAAATATTACGAATCGGATCCTAAGTCCATTATAGGAGTATATGCTTCTCAATGAAAATACATCGAGTATGTAATAAAATATACACATGCCCAGTGCATTTGCTTAAAACTTAATATTTTTTTAAAAATTTCACATTAAATGCGTAGTATAATGTCCACATCAAGTGGTGACTGTTTACATTATGTATTCATTTTATGGTTTACAGGCTACCCCAATTTATTTTTTTTTTTTTATTTAGAAAGTACAGCCGCATCCACCTTGATGGTGATTAGCGGCGGCTACAGAATACAATGCTAAATTTTATAAAATATTCCTGTGGATTTTAGAAATTTTGTAATATTGTCCGTTGAACAATTAGTGCCCAATAAATTACTTATACATTTAGGTATGTTAAACATGACGCGATAATTGGCAAAACGGGGCATACAATTAACAAGTGATTAACAGTAATTTGGACATTACATATTTCACATACAGGTGGATCGCTTTTAGACAGTAAATATGAATGAGTAAGTCTCGTGTGTCCAATTCTCAATCGAGTTATCACCAGCTGTTCTCTTCTGTTACGAGTTGACGGCTCCCAGGCTATAATGTCATTTTTAATTAGTCTCAGTGAAGTTTGAGACGATTGCCATTCGTTTTTCCACTTGCACAAAACACGGTTCTTAAAGTAAGCTTTTATATCACTCGCGGTATTTCGACACTCATCTTTTTCTATATCGGCACATACGGCAATTTCACTCGCGCACTGGTCAGCTTTTTCGTTGCCTGCAATGCCAATGTGGGATGGTATCCATATAAATCTGATTCGTCTAGCGTTTTCTTGAGCCTGCATCAGTTCGAATTTAATGTGTTTCTCAATAGGACCTTTGGGATAGATCTGTTTAAGGGTTTGAAGAGCGCTTAGTGAGTCACTTAAGATAACTGAATTAGAAATGTCATTAGAATTTATATGCATGATAGCTTTGAGCACTGCATAGAGCTCAGCAGAGAAAATCGAGAAGTAAGATGGGAGACGAAATTGATAAGTATTGCTTGGGGTAACGAAGGAAGCACCTACTCCTCTCTCACACTTTGATGCGTCTGTAAAGATTTTGTAACAATACTCATAATTCTCTTTGAGAACTAAATCTAGATGGTGCTGGATCTCTGCATGACTATTAATATGTTTGTCGAATTGGGTTAGCGCAGTATTTATATTGGGAATATTAATTAACCAAGGTGAGGGGTTTTTAATATTGATTGGAAGAATATCTGGGAATTCGACGTCGAGACATCTCAGGTAACACCGTACTCGTTCGTAGTAAGGTTTGTGTTTAGTACTATTGGTAAAGAGATTTATATATTTATTAGTGAATGTGTTATTGAAAAGAGGTTTGTTTACGTTTGAAGCTATTGACGTTGCATGTGACAAAGTTAAGGAAGTTCGTCGATGATATAAGGAAGGCTCTCCACTTTCACTATATAAACTTTCTACAGGTGATGTTCGGAATGCACCAAGAGATAGTCTAAGTGCTGTATTGTGTACAGAGTCTAGCTGTTTCAATAATGTGGGGGATGCAGAGGCGTAGGCGATTGATCCATAATCTAGTTTTGATCTTATTAACATTCTGTAGATAGTTAGCAAAGTGGAGCGATCAGAGCCCCAATATTTATTTGACAATGTTCTCATTAGATTTAGTTTCTTATTACAAGTCAATACTAACTGCCTAATGTGTTCTTTCCAAGTAAGTTTTTTATCAAACCACATACCTAAGAATTTCACACATGGTTTGAATGAAAGCGGTGTATTGAAAAATTTGAGATTAGGATTATTTGTAAGGTTCTTTTTAGAGAACACCATACCTACGGTTTTTGTAACTGAGAATTGAAAGCCTGTATCGCGAGACCATTCTTCGAGATTGTGTAAAAAACTTTGGAAAACTGTTGAAATTAAATTGATATCCTTGCCTTTTACGTAAACGACCAAGTCATCTGCATATAAGCGTGCTTTTAAAGGTTTCATGAGGTTTCCGATTATATCGTTAATGGCGATTAAGAAGAGTGTAGGGCTGATAATTGAACCTTGGGGAGTCCCATTTTCTTCCTCTTGTTTTTCGGAATAGTGGCTGTTAATTCTTACACGAAACGACCTATTCTCTAGAAAGTTCTTAATATAGTGAAGACAATTTCCACGAATATTCCACGACTGTAACTTTCTTAAGATGTATCTCCAGCATGTATTAAACGCTCTTCTTAAGTCAAAAAATACGGCAATACAATGTTGTTTCGTTGCCAGGGATTCGTGAATATCACTTTCCAGATCTAATATGTTGTCTATCCCAGATCGGTTTTGTCGAAAGCCATTTTGTTCATTTATAAGTAAGTTTGAACTTTCTAGCTGCCATATCAGCCTTGAATTGATAATTTTTTCTAATAGCTTGCCCATTGCATATGTTAGGCTTATTGGTCTATAAGAATCAGGATCCAAACGAGATTTTTGGCTTTTGAGAAATGGAAGAATAATAGATTTTGACCAAACAGATGGGTATTGGTGCCGTTGCCAGATAAAGTTAAATAATCGGAGCAAGTAATTTTTAGCAGAAGTGGGTAGGTGTTTTAAGAAAACTGTTGGAATATCATCTGGCCCAGGACTTGTGTTTTTTAGTTCATTAAGTGAGTTATTGAGTTCTTGTAACGTAATAGGAGCGTTTAATGGGATGTTAGAATTTTCTAGAGAAAGGGTAGACTTTTCGGCTTCTACTTTGTTTTCCAGAAATACGGGGTCGAGATTTTCATTGGAACACATCTGTCTGTAGCTTTTAGCTAATTCGTTAACAATTTCCAGCGGGGATGTGATAATTTGACTTCCAATTTTAAGACTAGATATTGGGGGTGACCCCTTTATGCCGGAAATTTTACGAATTTTCTTCCATACTTCTCTTACTGGAGTGGAACTGTTAATACTAGAGACATATTGTGCCCAACTGGATTTTTTTTGTTTGATTTATTAAACGTTGAGCTCTAGCCTTCATTTTTTTGTAGGTTATTTTATTTTCAAGCGTTTTATGCTTTTTTAATCTATTAAAAGCTGTTTTGCTGGCACGTACGGCTTCGCTACACTCCGAATTCCACCAAGGCACAGGGACGTGATTTTTGACGGGCTTAGTTTTGCCGATAAAGAGCTTCGCACTCTGCAAGATGACACCATTAAAAGCACTCAAAGATTCATTTATATTATCGCTCATTACAAGATTTCCCAAAGCTTTATCTATATAGTTTTCAAATTCGTTCCACTTAGCAGAATTTATATTCCATTTGGGCAAGAAAGATATTGGACAAGGCTGACTTGAGAGATTTTCAATTAAAATGGGATGGTGGTCACTACCATAGGTATACTGGAGAACATTCCAAGAGAGACGTGGGGCGATACCTGGATCGCACAAACTTAAATCTATCACGGAGGATTCCCCAGTGCAGATGTTAAATCTTGTAGGTGACCCGTCATTTAGGAAATTTAATTGAAGATCTTGCAATACCTTTTCTAGAAGTTTTCCTCTGCGGTCAGTACTCTTCGAACCCCAAATAAAATTATGACCATTAAAGTCGCCTACAATGATTCGGGGAGACGGTATCTGTTCGATAAGATTTTTTAAATCTTCATACGTAACTGAGGAACTAGATGGAATATAAACATTGCATATGTACATTGAAACAGGAGCAGTAATCTCTATAACTATAGCTTCGATATTACTATTAACGGGAAAATCATTTGCAACCAAAGAATTTTTAACAAGTGTCATAACTCCACCTGAAGAATAATTATTGTCACGTACTCTGTCTTTTCTAAAAACGTTAAAATATTTAGAATTATAGTTTTTTTGTGAGTTTAAGTTTGTTTCTTGGAGACATATTATTTCGATAGAAAATTCAGAAATAAGTTTTTGTAAGGTAGGTAGTCGATGGAAAAATCCATCTATATTCCATTGCAATAGCTTAGTGAATTTTATTATATGGAAATATAAATTTACTGATTACTCTGAGATGACTCGCCCTCGGATTCAGATACCTCGTTTCCTAAGTGTCGTAGGATTTTCTTTCTGAGAGTGGTGATAAAACGTTTGGATGATCTATTTTGCAATTGTGGATAAACTTTAGTTAACATGTAGTGTAAGTCCATTAGGTTGGTAGTGAAATCTTGAATAATTATATCAATAGGGTTTTGCGCGCCAGTAATATTGCTAATAAGAAGGTTCAGTTGGTCAAAGTTGAGGACAAATGCGGGCGAATGATTTTCGATAAAAGTTTTGGCAGGTCCAAGATCATGTTTTTTGACTGATTTCGTTGCTACATGCTCCTCGTCGCTTTTAATCTTCTTGGTTTTAGGTTTAGATGTAGGTACAATAAAGGGTTTTTCTGTATGACTTGCTTCTGGGGAAGTGAGAACTTCATTGATACTACGTTTCGACTGAAGGTCGACATTAATGGGTATGGAGGTGTCCATGGTGCTAACTTCTTGACTTTTTTCTATATTAGGATTGTTTAGATTATTTGCTGAGCTTTCTTCGATAGGAATTTGTTCGTGAGATAGAATTGTAGCTGTAGGTTGAGGCATAGTTTCGGGCGAGGAAGAAGAGATCGGTTGACTGTTATTTGAATTTGCTAGTGATTCCATTTTATCGGGACAGTTTGCGGCGATGTGCCCAGACTTTTTGCAGGTATAACAGGCCGTAGTTTCTAAGAAAATTCGATATGTTGTATTATCAAAGTCTAAAAGGAATGAGTCGGGTAAGGAGATATTGTGAGGACTAACGTATATTTGTCTTCTGAAGCTCAAAATATGATTGTATTCAGGAAGATTAGAACTGATTTTTAGGAAGGTGACTGGGGAGAGAAGATTAAGTCCTATTTTTTGCAAATAATCAGTTAACAAACTGTGTGGTATACTGGGACATACGTTTGACAAAACAATACGTTCGGCTGGAGAAATCAGTCTTCTAGCTTGTACAATATTATTTTCGATTTTTATTTGCCCGTGCTTTTGCATAAATTCGTCCACCAGTTGTTTGCTTGAAAGGTACATACATATCCGATTGTTCGACAATCGAGACGAAAATATAATATTTTTTGGTTGAATTAGATTGCCCAACGGAATTAAGTAATCTTGCAGCTTCGTATTTTCTAAGGCGCTGAAGACAATCGCTTGCAGCTTCGACGGAAAAGAAGAAGAAGCTGCTAATGAATAGGTTTTATTGGTATTTGTCTGCGGTTGTTGTACATGTTGCGAGTCAGAGAGACTCTGAATGTTAGGTTCCATTTTTAAATTTAACACGAGACATGTGTTCAAAACTAATACGGACCTGACCAGTAATTAAGCAGGCAATTAAACCAGTAACAAAACTGGAATAAATTGTAGCTTATATCGTACTTTATTGATGTTATTAAATAAGAATTAGCCAAAACTGGTTTACCACGTTATACTAAACAAAAATAATACGATGGATGCACTTACTGGTATCTAATAAACTTGTCACTGAACTATTTATAAATAAACTATTACTCTTTCTGCAAAAATTTGCAATTTTGTTGAGACCAGAAATAAACACACCTTTCGGTAGGTCATTCAGGGCCGTACTCCACCCCAATTTATTGCTTTTATGAATTTTGGAGATTGGATTTAATTTTTACTTGATTTATTAGATTGTACTAAGCAGACTTTTAACGAAAAGGGTGATTAAGGACAGTCAGGAGCATTCTAAATAATATAATATTTAGTTTTGAACCTACCAGCATACCAAACAGATTTAAAGTCGAAAGGGTGTATTCAATTCAGTTTAATTCGAACAAAACAATTTTAGACAATGTATTTAGTAAGTCTATATTGTTTTATCGCTTTAACAAAGGCTTTTCGTAAAAGAACTTTGAGGATCTTAGATCTATCGCTCTCTGATACACCTGTCTTTAAACACAGACCCCATATTACAGAAAGGTACGTCTAAATTACTATTGTTTTCAATCAGTCGAGAAAATGTAAATGAAATGTTTATGTACTTCTAAATGTTAGTAAAAAAATATCTTTATTAATAATTATTTTATTTCTGCTTCCATTGTAACAAAAATATCTATTGAAGGTGCAGATAAAGAAAGCCTACCACATCAAAAGCACTGTAAACAAAGTTCTGTGGTTTCTGGGGATTAGACGCTTCGGGTGATAACGCCAGATTTGCAGGCCCTGCTGATTCTGACAGACATGGGAGCCCGGTGCAGCCTGGACCCCAGAAATGCAGAAGACCAGGTATGGTGGCTCCTGTCTTCTGAGCCACCCTGGATACTTAGGGGTGGTTACCCCGACTATGAGGGTTGATGTAGTAAATATCGTTCGTTGTTAATACATTTATTTACACGTTAAATATATCACAGAAAATAACTGGTGGTATAGTATTTACTTGAAATCGATGTTACCCCCTGGAATCTCAACTGCTAATTGATTTATCTGTTCTCGTAAAAATATAATTAAAGTCGATTATTGTTTATTTACTGTTTTGGTAAGCCAAGGTGAACGTGATTCAAAAGTGCTGACTGTTAATAAACACCCACTGAATATTATTGCAACTCGACCTTGTATCAAATACTAGCATGCATCGATGCAAAAACTAGGTTAATCGTATTTATTAAAAACAAACATTACCACGGGCATTTAATTATTAAAAGGTTTATTTTTAATATGATGTTTACTGAGATGCTGTGTATCCCAATTCATCTTCCCCTTCCCCCGAAAATTTTCTGACTACGGAAAAGGAAGAAAATTTTTCTAATAGTACCACTAATTGCTTGCTGCGTTTTACGAAGTACAATATATACATTTTTCCTATAAATACTAATTAAATACAAAAAAAAAATAAAAGTGAAAATGTTCGTTATCTACACTGTTCCCGTTTCACTTGTCACTCACGGTGTTCTCGGATTGTAAGCATATAATCTATTCTTATGTATTTCCTTGATTTTATTGTTTTCCGATCTGATCTTACAATTAACATTATTTACCTCTGTTATTCCCAGATAGCACATGACATCCCGAGGACGTCCGTTTCAGGTCCCAATTAAGTCCGAATGTACGGGGACCTCAATCGGACGTTCCCAGGAATTACAAATCCAGACGTCCCCAGGAAGTACGATTACGGACGTCCCCAGGACGTCTGTTTCAGGTCCCGCTAAGTCAGAATGTAATGGGACCTTAATCGGACGTCCCCAGGAAGTACAATTACGGACGTCCCTAGGAATTACGAATCCAGACCAGTTCAGGAATGGATCTAATAACCTTCAGTTATTTGCCATTTGCAGTGTTGTCATACTTTAATTGTTTGATTCTTGTATAATTCCAATCAATGGTATAATATACAAGAATAATAAGATTAATATATAGAGATAGATTTATAATCTAAACAAAACTTATACAGTTTATCTTCATTTATCAGTTGATCTTCCTTTTTATAACAGTGTTGGTTAACTTTGGATATAATCTACTGAATAATTTAAATTTCAATTAATGTCTTAATAGTAATCATTAATAAAAAGAATTTAAATTACCTTTTGATTTAAAAACATTTATACAGTTGATCTTTATTTATCTTTTTTTGTAACAATTTTAATGAACTTTGATTTAAAATGCCTCTTTTGAGTTTTTTCTATCCAGTATTTACACTGATATTGTACTATTTACTTTTCCAAACTTTATTTTTTTGGTGCTTCAAAACTATTGAGGCAGCATTTTTAAATGTAACTTTATGTGACGTGGTTATGTTTGTGAAAAAATTGAGGATACGGCAACGGTGTCATATTATGTCAAGCTAGAACCCTGCCTGGCCAATCATAGGATAGGGATTAGATTAACCGTTAGAAGGAAATGTTAGGTTCTATTCATTCTACAAAAGATTAACAACTTTCTAATGCAAACGGAGACGGAGGAACAATTTGTACAGCTAGATACAATACTTCAGCAAAAACCCGATTTTAATCATGACATAAGTGTTTTTATATAAGGTAGGAACTTAGGTATATTCTTTTATCTACGATTGTAGGTAAAAGAATTATCAAAATTTTGAGGAGAAGGGACATAAAAAGACGTCTTATTGTTTGTTAAATTTTAATAAAAAATTGTTTGATATATAGGTAATAGGTATGTGTTTTTTCATTTTAAATGCAGATTTCATCTTTAAAAATTATGAGTAAATTTATATAAAATAATTTTAGACCTTTTTAACATTGTTTAATAGTAATTAAACGCCATGTTTAAAATTTCTGAAAACATTTTACATAATGCCCTAAAAAGGTTTGGTCGGAGGTTCCAAGGAGGTTTTGGACGACCGTCCCAAGGAGGTTTTAGTCGGACGTCCCCAGGAGAGTTCGGTCGGACGTCCTGGGCACGGATGATTTTGTAACATCGGACGTTCTCGGTACGTATCGAGGATTTCCCAGGACCTGAAACGTACGTCCTCAGGAGGTACGAATGTCCTAGTGGTACATCCCGGGTACGTCCCAGGGATGTACTTGTGCTGTTTGGGTTGTGAAAGGGCCTACATAAAGACTATCAAACTTACCATTCTCTTCCCTTTTTACCAGGACTAGGTCTCCTATTTTAAAGTGTTGTGGTGTTGCTTTGAGCTTATTCTTTTCTTGTCGTTCTTTTTTGTGCTTTAGTAAGAAGGTTCTAGCTCTCTCGTGTGCGCTTTGTAGTTTGTAACGTAACTCATTGTAGTAAGCATCTATATTGTAACATGGTTGAACCTCCTTTGTAAGGTCTTCTGGTAGGTTAACCTTCCTGCCATATAATAGTTCAAACGGTGTGTAACCATGATACGCGTTAGGGGTTGTATTGTAGCAGTATGTGAACATCCTGCAACACACATCCCAATTTTCTCTGTCTTCATCTATGAATGCTCTTACGTACTCGTTTAATGTTCTGTGTAGTTTTTCGCAACTTCCAATGGACTGTGGATGGTATGCCGTTGAGAAATTGTGATCTATTTTTAATAGCTTTGTTAATTCCTGCATTACTTCATTTTTATATTCTGTGCCTTGGTCTGTTCTTATTTGCTTCATGAGTCCGTATGTTGGTATGAAATGATCAAAAATTTCTCGGGCTATTGTATCTGCTTCTTTATTGCACACCGGTATGCTGACTGCGTATTTGGTAAGTTCACATAACATTGTTATACAGTATCTATTACCTTCGTTACTTTTAGTGAATGGACCTATCGTATCTATGTATACTATATCCCATGGTTTGGAAGAAGTGTCCGATATCACGAATTCTTCGACATGTGTTTTTCGGTTTATTAATTTGACATTTATGACATTGTTTAACGTATTTTCTTACGTCTTTTTCCAAATTTTTCCATCTAAATCTTGCTTTTAGCTTCTTTATTAGTCTGTTATTTCCTACGTGTCCTCCAAACATCGGATGATTGTGATATTCTTCTATTATTCTGTGTTTTTTTTGTCTTCTTCTATTGTTTCTGGTACTTCACATATGTATATTTTAACATTCTTTAATATTTTGTTTCCTTGTTTAATAAATTCCTCAATTGTGCACACTTTAAAAATAATATCGTTTACGTATATTTTTACTTTACGTACTGCATTCTCTACCGCCAGCTTATCAAGCTGCGCCAACGTTTGGTTTAAATCGAAATGATTGAATCCTGTGGCTATGCTCTTGCTGCACTTTATTTTGTTTTTGACCCTAATGCTCAGCCTTGGTGAGATTAGTTCTGCTCCAAAAGGCAAAATTGGTAGTCTATGCGCCTCTAAATTGTTTAGTACCTTTCTTACTGTTTGTTTGTGGGCTTCTGGCTGTAGTGCGACACTTTCTGCCTTCGTTTGCCTTGCTTCCTTCTTTTTTTCTCTTGCTTGAGCTCGTGTTATAGCTAATATATGGGTATTGTCTATGTATAGGTTCTTTAGTTGATGTAATGTTATTCTTGAAAGACTGTCTGCATAGTTATTTTTCCCTGTTATGTATTCTATTTCGAAATCGTATTCCTCTAAATCTAATCTGATTCTTGTAAGTTTCGAAGTTGGTTCTTTCATTGCAAATAAATGTGTTAGTGGTTTATGATCCGTTTTGACTAAAAATGTTGGTGCTCCATATAAATAACATTTGAAATGATTAATTCCCCAATGAATCGCTAGTAATTCCTTAACGATTATAGGTTTATTACATTCTCCTTTATTGAAACTTCTTGATGCGTATGCTATTGGTAGGTCTATTCCGTTATAATCTTGACTTAAAATTGCTGAACAAATCTCGTTGGATGCGTCTTTTGTTAGGATGAATTGTTTATTGAAATCTGGATATTTTAGGATCGGTGGCTTCATCAGAGATGATTTAAGCTTATTGAATGCCTTTTCACATTCTTCTGACCAAAAAAATTCTACTCCTTTTCTTGATAATCTGTTGAGTGGTCTACATATTTCAGCAAAATTTTGAATAAAACGTCTATAATAGTTACAAAATGCTACGAATCTTTTTGTTTCTTTCGCTGTCTTAGGTGTCGGATATTGTTCAATCGTTGCATATTTCGCTTTGTCTGGTGATACTCCTTCCTGAGAAAGATCATGTCCTAAATATGTTACTTCTCTTCTAAAAAATTGACATTTTCCTGGGTTAAGTTTCAAATTGAATTTTCGACATGTCTCGAATGTCTTTTTAAGGTTGTCTAGGTGATGTTTTTCGGATATTTCTATCACTACTATATCGTCCATGTAAAGAAATGCTTTGTCCGGTGTTAATCCCGAAAATGCTATTGAAATCATCCTTGAAAAACTATTTGGACTTACATTTAATCCAAAAGGTAATCTGGTAAATTGAAATGCTCCATTTTCTGTGCTAAACGATGTGTATTTTCTCGATGATTTTTCTAATGGTATCTGGTGAAAACCTGACATTAAGTCTATAACTGAAAACCATTTTTCTCTTCCTAGTTGATCTAGTATTGAGTCTATCCTTGGTAAAGGAAATTTGTCTGTGACTATTTTCTTGTTCAGTTGTCTAAAATCTATGCATAATCTCCATGCTTTATTTCCATCTATCGCCTTTTTCGGTACCAGTACTACTGGGCTGTTGTATTCTGATGTAGACGGTTCTATTATCCCTTGGTCTCTCAGCTTTTGTACTTGCCGGTTTAATTCCTCTGTTTGTGCATGAGGTGTCCTATAGTTTTTAATGTATACCGGAGTTTGGTCTTTAACTCTCAGTTTCTGCTCGTAGAAGTTGTTACATGTTAGCATGTCATGCCTTATGGCGAATATATCTGAATAATCTTCACATAAAGATACTAACTTATCGCCTATGTATTCTGGAATGTCTAACTTCAATGATTCCCGCAATTCCTTCTTCCTATCCTTGCTGTCGTTGATCAGTCTATATATGTTGAAAAATTTAATGTCTAATGTTTTGATTTCGTTTGTCTCTACTTTTACTGTTTCGTAGGTTGTGTTCAAAATTTTGATGTACGGATTATAACTTGAAATAATTGCTCTCGCTATGAATATTCCTGGTTGTATTTCTTGTTGTTCCACTATCCTGTCGTTCTTCAGCGTTTGAAAAATTTTTACAACTCTGTAAATTTCACATCTAGGCGGTATTATTATCGTGTCATTATCTATATAATCCAAAATGTTTGTACTAATGTAACAATCGTTGTCCTCTTTAATGTGCATTTTAAGGTTAGCGTAGTCTAGTATGCATTGAAAATTTGAAATAAAGTATCTCCCAATGATTCCGTCCACTAACTGAAAGATATGCTCAAATCGAGATCCTCTTACTTCTAGCGTTGTTTCAACTTCTCCCATTGTTTTTAATTCTCCTTTAGTTACTCCTTTTATTTTCGCTTTTGTGTTTGGTTTCACATATTCCTTCATAAAATCTTGTGAACACTTCAGTATTGAAATATCAGCTCCTGTGTCTATGATAAAGGTATTTGTGTTTTCTAGGATTCCTGTTTTCATTTGTACAAAATTCGTTAGGTTTAAGTCGAAGTTGTAAATATTATATTCCACTTCCTTTCCTTGTTTCGTTCATTCAAAACCCCAACAGCTGGTTTTCTCTTTCCTCTTGTCTGTCTTCTGACTCAAGTAGCCTTACGTTTCTGTTTCGTCCTCCTCTCTGGTTTCCTCTGTATGTTTGGTTGTTGAATTGTCTATATCCTCTGTTGGAATAATTCCGTTGGTTTCCTGTTTCTTCTCCTTCGTTCCGTTGTCCGAAGTTATTTCTTCTTCATCTGTCGTATTTGTTATGGTATCCTCTTCGGTATTGCTGTTGTCCTCTCCTATTTTCATAATTCGTCCTATAATTGAACACTCTTCCTTGTGTGTTCTCCTCTGTCGTATCAATCGATAAAAATTTAGATACTACTTCCTGCGGTGTTGTGAAATTACCTGCCTCCAGTATTAACTTTGCTCTATCCGTATTAACGTTTCGCTTCATTGTTGCTACAACTGTTTCCGTTGTGTATTTTTTCGCTAGCTCCAATGGCATTCCTTCCGCTATGTATGCTACCTTTAACTGTTCCGCTAGTTCCTCTACTTCGGATGCGTACACTGCTGCATCTTTGTTTCCTTGCCTTTTCTTTGCTAACTTGTCTATTATCGTTTTCGGATTGTCGCCTCTTAATTCCTTCTTCAGTGCTGCTATAAGTGGGATCGTATCCTCTGTAGTTATCAGGTTTCTAGCCTTATTAGTCAATCTTGTTTTTATTAATGTTATTGCTGTTTCTTCATGTCCTTCTGCTATTTTTCCAAGTAACTCTAATGCGTCTAAAAATTGTTGTAGTTTCCCTGCTCTTCCATCAAACTCGTTGGGCAATACCTTGCTTGCAATATTCAAAAATTCGTTGATTGTCAGAGCCATGTTTAATATTTTTATATCTTGTTTTATGTCGCTTTTTCCCTCTTTTATTTCCTCGTCAATTTTTTCCTCTATCTCCTCGTCACTTTTTTCCTCTTCTACTTCTTCGTCGCTTTGTTCTTCCTCTATTTCCTTGTCGATTGGTTGGTGTATTGAACTTGGAACTACTGTTCTTAAGTTTACAGCTTGAAATGAGCGTATAACTTTGTCTCTTATTTTTCCGAAATATTTGTTGCACGCTTCTCTTTGTTTGTCCGATAGCGCTTCCCAATTTTTCTTCGTTAAATGTGTGAATTTGTTATACAATTTAATTAACTGTGTCGTTACTTCTTCTTGTATATCCTTAGATTTAGGTACTTTCTTCTTCAAGACCCTTTTGCTTTGCGTTGTTACTTCTTGCGTAATCTCCTCAACTATTATGACGAAGTCTTCCCAAGTAACTTTGTTGCTACTCATTTATTCATAATTTTCTTATTCTTGTACCCGTAACGAACGCATAAATTTGACAGTCTTACGAGGTATAGTAAATATATATGAAAAATATTATGTCAAAAATAGTAAAAAATATAGTAAATTGCCATAAAAAAATCAGTACATCACTCAATATAAATCACCATTAAAAGCAGTAGACCAATAAAAATGTAATAAAAATCAGTAGTCCAATAATAAATGGATAAAAAGTCAGTAAAGGTAAAAATATATGTTGGTAAATATATAAAAATCATATAAAAATCAATATCAAATAAAAATGTATCATTACGTCCTATAAATAACCATAATATTAAAAAAAAAATTTTTGTATATATTGGTAAATATTGGTATTATAAGGAAATTAAAAATAGAATAATTAAGTAAAAATAGGTAAAACTTAAAACGTTATGTGCATCTTAAATTATAATTACGTTAATATTATTTTATACTTTATACTTTATACGAATCAGGAAATATCATAAAAATAGCTAAGATGGACTTACCAATTTAACCGTCTTTGTTCGTATCACCCAAAAGTTCTCGCTGCACGTTCCATAGCATTGTCCCACGATGTTCCATATGGTAGTTCCGTCTCCATTCCATTCCATTCAGCTCCGCGTCGGCCTGATGTCTCCATCCATTTTTATGTAGGTACCACACTGTTGTCTAGGGTGGTCGAGGTGCCGGAACATTGACGTTTTTTCTTTCCATACTCGTCCCGTTTACCAGTCCTGAGTTCTTCCCTGGTCTTGGATCGCCATATGGTGGCTCCTGTCTTCTGAGCCACCCTGGATACTTAGGGGTGGTTACCCCGACTATGAGGGTTGATGTAGTAAATATCGTTCGTTGTTAATACATTTATTTACTCGTTAAATATATCACAGAAAGTAACTGGTGGTATAGTATTTACTTGAAATCGATGTTACCCCCTGGACTCTCAACTGCTAATTGATTTATCTGTTCTCGTAAAAATATAATTAAAGTCGATTATTGTTTATTTACTGTTTTGGTAAGCCAAGGTGAACGTGATTCAAAAGTGCTGACTGTTAATAAACACCCACTGAATATTATTGCAACTCGACCTTGTATCAAATACTAGCATGCATCGATGCAAAAACTAGGTTAATCGTATTTATTAAAAACAAACATTACCACGGGCATTTAATTATTAAAAGGTTTATTTCTAATATGATGTTTACTGAGATGCTGTGTATCCCAATTCATAGGTTCTTATGGACCTGGTCCGTAAAATAGGGGTGATACAATGGGCCCGCCGTAGGAGGGCTAAGTGTCTGAAGAGCTCACAAGTGGGCCCTTCCCCGATGTACCATCATACCATACTATAACATAAGTTCTGTGGTAAGTGCCTTTGTGGTAAGACCTTTATTTAAGTGACAGAGATGATTCAATAAAGGGTAAAGATTATCAATCATTTATCGGCATTGCCAGAAGGTGTGCCAAGTACATCTTAAGCTGTACTAGACTCCTTAACTAATACAGTAGAAGATACTATAAATCCCAATTCTCTAGTTACCAAGAGAAAAGTTGTCAATAAAACAAAAATAAAGCAGAGAGGAACGAAACGGACATAACATGCTCTTCACTGGAAAGCAAATCGGAGAAAATGAAACTATGCTGATGGAAGGGCCTGTGTTAAAAAGAAGGGTAAGAATGTTTCTTGCAAAAACTTAAAATTGCCATGTGGAATATCTTGGTGCATGAAAAGTAGTTTAAAATTATCTGAAGCTCAAAGGGAAGATATTTTCAAAAAATATTGGAATGACCATACAGCAGACCATAACATCAAAAGGCAATTTATATTATCTTGGGTCCAATCGAAACCTACAGGACGACATAGGTTGCGCTCAGGAGATAAATCTTAGCTAGGATTTAATACTTTAATTTACTCTTTTATAATTAACGCTAAGAGAACTTTAGTATGTAAAACTATGTTCTTAAGCACGTTAAGTATTTCACAACAAGTAGTAAAGACTGTTTTATCAAAACGACAGGATAGCAGTATGGTTCAACGGAATCTTAGGAGCCATCATGAGCCAAATAATAAGACAGCACCAACAATTATTAATTCTGTAGTATCACAGAATCGTAAACGATAACATTTTCCTAACGATAATGATGACGTGTAATTTTCAAACTGTATGTTAGTTGTAAAGATAAATCAACGCGCATGATGGTCTTGCATCCCTATCGCTCACTATGACGTAAAGCAGAGACAACTTTTTTCCTGGCGTTCATGTTCATTCGTGTTAATACAATAGTTATCTCTCACGTGTTGCTTTAAAACGTATTGAATGAGATTTTTGTTTATTCGTTTTTGTATTGAAAACTTTTATATTATATAGTTATATAAATTTTGTGGTGAAAACGTTCAGTTTACTGTGTTAATATCACTTAATTTGTTTATCGAACGCAAGTTGCTCTCGGCTATCTGTACCTACTTTATAAAGAAGACAAATTTTTGTTTACCATGTATTGTGCAGTGGTAGGTTGTGTAAACAATAAAAAAAGTAAAACTTTTTCGAAGTGTCGTTTTTTCGTGTTTCCTAGAGACAAACACATACGTAAAGTGTGGGTTTCCAAGTGTTTTCAGCGAGATAAATTTAATGTAGATACCGCGAGAATATGCTGAAAACATTTTACAGAATAATCCAGATAATTATAATATCCGCAAGAGAAAAATCATAAAAATTGTCAAATAATATCACAAATAAATAATAATAAATAATATAGGCCGTTTCAAGACTTTGACGTTTATGACACTAATATGAAACCTGGGAGGCAAACATTGAAATTATTTATATTTGTACTGCATTGAGTTTTTTGAGTTTTTTACGTTTAATAGTTTTTTTATAAAATAGTTATTGTTGTTATAAAATAGTGGTTTATATAACAGTTTTTATACAATTAGTTTAATAGTTGTAAAATAGTTTTTTTTAGTTGTATTTTCGAACATTTTGCTGTTGACATTGTGTAGCTTTTAGCTGTTGAAGTTTTTTAACGACTTTATTTAGTTTTAAGCAGTGAATAAATAAACCTGAGTGAATATTTTCAAAAGCTGTTGGTATATAGATCTATTTTCCCTCAAGGGGTATGAGTTAACCTACAGCAGAAAAGGTTTTATGAGGGTAACTAACATGGACATAGTTACTTATTTAGGGCTTAGTAATAGTTTCTACACAGGTCAACAAATGAAGGCATTTAAGAGTTTAAATTCTTACAAATATTTTGAGGCAGGATTTGTATATAATTGTGGAGCTATTAAAATAAATAATTTCACCATAGTGGTTGGTAATGTAAGTTTAAATTTTATTAGCTCTAATAAGGCATGGTTCAGCTCAGATATCTTCAAAAATTGCCTTTTTAAAGAATTTGTACCTGCAGTGAAAACATTTCAAGAGAAGACACTGGGAATACTGCCGGAAGAGGTGAAATGTTTTTTGATTTTAGACAATTCTCCTCCCTCTGAAAATATTCTATGATCAAAACATGGCAACTTTAGTTGTATGTTTTTGCCAAAAAATACATTGCTTATTCAACCTATGGATCCGAAAATAATTTTAGCAACTAAACGAATATATCGCAGAAAGTTTTTAGATGAAGTAATTACAGTAGAACCCCGTATATCCGAACCCCGCTAATCTGAACTTTCGGCAAATCCGAACCAACGGAAAGTAAAAAAAATTTAAAAATTCAAGACAAAAACTTAAAAACATGTTTATTATACAGAGTAAAGCTAGAAAATTGGACAATGTAGGAATAATAGGACTTTTGACATTAAAATTTCTTAAAAATAAATATTATACTTTAATATATAGGTTTATAAAGTGTTTATAAAGGTTAAACATAAACTTTGGTTCTCTCATAGTCAACTTGAGTAAAAAATATTGTCCACACTCTTGCGAGAACGTTTGTCTAATCAAAATCGCAATGAAAGCTTTGAACTACTAGTTAAGGCTAACTTTCGGATAATCCGAACTTTTCGGAATCCGAACAGGCTGTCTCCCCAATTAGTTCAGATTTGCGGGGTTCTACTGTATATGATGAAGATAACGCAGAAGATACAAGAGGGCAGCATACCTTGCAAACCTTAACTGTTACAATTTAAAATCAACAATTTGACAAGTTTGCTACAGCATGGAAAGGGCAAACATTAAAAAAGTGGTTGGAAGAATTTGTTTGATGGCCATACATTATATTTAGGAGGGAAGTTCCTGATTTCTGTAGTGTAATAAATAATAATGCCGAAGAGGAAGTAACCCTCACCGCTGGACTCCACTTGCGATTTGTAGTCCCGAAGATTGAACACATTGTTTCAAATACAGGTCAATCCATGATTATTTAGTCGCAAATGGATTGACTTGTATAGGGCTTTTCATTCACAGTCATTTGTTTCGAGCTTCTATCATATTTCGTATAATCCGTGTATATTAATGTTATACATGGATTATACGACATTTGACAGAGGCTCGAAACAAATGACAATCGATGAAAAGCCCTATTTGAAACAATGTGTTCAATCTTCATGACTACAAATCGCAAGTGGAGTCCGGTGCTAACACCAAAACATTCCATGTATGTTCCTAGAAGGTACACACAGGACATTAAAAAAATTCCTGGAATATCCCCAAAAGCACAAGAACGTTCCCTGAACATCCCAGGAAAATTCTGTGTCAGCATTTTAAACATTCCCTGAATCCATGAATGTCCACGAATGTTCTTGGTCATTCAAAGTATATTTTTTAGACATTCCTTGGATATACCAGAAATATATCCCTTGCTGATGTGACAATACCTCCTATCTGTTTTTTCATGAGTTTTGTAGGAGGCGAAAAACTTTTTTAAGGTCACATCCTGTTTTCATATGTAAGTTTTGACTTGTTTTGTAGTAAATAGATAGTGTAATTTACTACAAAACAAGTCAAAAAATATCATATGAAACAGGCGGTGACCCTAAAACAAGTTTTTAGTCTCTCTTACAAAACACATAAAAAAACAGAGAGAAATCACCAACGATATGTGGCCATACCAAATTATACATCCTTGATAAATATAAACATTTTTATTGCACAAAATCTTTTCATACATTTTTAATGTAGTTTACTGATATTCCTACATATTTTTAAAAAAATGTGTCACATTTGCTTTGTAATCATTTCTTTTGCCTTTCGTAGCCACATATTCCATTTCCTTCCTAGTTTTTTTTGTACACCACTTCTCTCAGCCGATTCTAAAAAAAAATAAAATGGTAATTTTTCTATCCTTTACAATTAACAATCAGAAGAAATATTATTTACAGATAATGATATGCATAATAATAATAGGTTTGTTCTAGCGTCAGTTTCAAACAGTTTGAAACCATCAGCGAATAGTGGACCAGCGCGAGTAGAGGGGATAGCACTGGTGACTGTATTATGTTCTCTCACTGACCAACTGTTTGCTGACGGTTTTTGACTAGTTTGACTGTTTGCTAGAACAAACCTAATAATAATGAATATTTTGTATTTTGACAATGACATCTGATGTGGAAGTCAAAACATTAATAAAATTATTTTTTCAGGTTAACTTTCACATGCGTGTCTTAAAATTGTACTTTTAATACTTATATCATAAATAACTATTAAAACTATCTTAAGAGGAAACAGTATCGATCAACAGGTAGCGAAAACGCGTTCCAAGATTACGGCTGTAATTTTGAATATTTTTTCGAGATATTTGGCACACATATTCATAATATAATAAAGAATGGCGGTACAGAGCCCAATTTGAAAAATATATTAATATGTGGAAATTACTCTGTAATTAAATACAATATAAAAAAACGAGTTTGTACCGCCATTAAGAAGAACAAAAAAATACACTTTCTTCAAATAAACTTTTTTATCCGATGCCTAGATTTTGTGTTATTTTGGAACTATTCAAATTTTTAATTTCATTAGTAGTTCCAAAATGACACAAAATCTAGGCATCGGATAAAAAAGTTTATTTAAAGAAAGTGTATTTTTTTGTTCTTCTTAATAGCGGTACAGGCTCGTTTTTTAAATATTGTATAATTACAGAGTAACTTCCACATATTAATATATTTTTCAAATTGGGCTCTGTACCGCCATTCTTTATTATATTACGAATACGTGTGCCAAATATCTCGAAAAAATATTCAAAATTACAGCGGCAATCCTGGAACGCGTTTTGGCTACCTGCTGATCGCTACTGTACCAACTTAAAACATTGTAATTTGCTAAACCAGTATTTTTTTGCTTGAGCTCGTTTACTCCAAAGCCCCCTTTGCCATTCTTTCGACGATTTCATCCTCCGCAGCTTGCTGCATACTTTTATTTCTGTAGTATACACTACCTAAATTCCATAAACACTGGTATTCGCTGTATTATAGCTCTACAAGTTTTAAGTTTCATCTTCGGTGAACTTCATTTTCACTATTTACACAAAACACAATTCCAGCCAGAATGACAGTGCCCCCATGTACTCTCCTACCTACTCTACTCTGCCATAATTGAGCATGTTCCATGGGTAGAGTGCGCAGCCAAGTAGACATTTTGGCAGTGGTGGTGGTCATAGAGTAGTTACTTTGCCATATGTTGCTAGTCACTCTACTTTAACTCCTACTATACACTCTACTAGCTATTCTACTGTGCTGAGCATTTTTACAGGTAGAGTTACTCTACTCTATCAAGTACTTGCATCATTACTCTACCCCTGTAAACAAGTCTTAAATCTACTGAAGTAACAGTAACCTACAACCATTAATGAAAAATATCTAAAATCATTCACCCACCTAGTATTTGTAGAATTTAAGACAGTCCAGTACCTTATAAATAATTTCAATATGAATATGTTTTCTTTTAATTCTCCTTTGATACCACTCCATTTTAGATTTTGGGGAACTTATTTCATTGTGTTTATAGCCGATATTTATTGAAGGAACCCAATCTGGATTGTTATTATCGATTAAGTCGGCTGGTTTTCCTATAAGATTAAAATGTTAACATCTTCAAAAATCGTTACTGTTGTAATTGTAACTTACCAGATATAAAATGATTACAGCAGACAGGACAGGAGAATTTTCATTTCGCTAGTAAAACCTTTACATTGTATTGAATTTAACCATTGTTGTCTCTCAGATGATACCTTATTTAGTTCAGTTTAAAAGTGAACTTTATCTTGACTTTATCACGATTACTTTGCATTTCACACTTCAAAACACAACACCAATGAAGCATATTATCTTTCTAAATTAATACTTCCAGAGAAAATGTTAAATTAATCTTTGTACAACACAAAATTACAAAGAAATACAACTAAAATTATCTAAAACACATTAAGAACAGATAGAATAACATTTATCTTTTACTCCCAGTAGCCATATTGATTTAATTTTGACAGCATGTTGGAACGGCCTATTCATAAAGTCTGAAGTATGACGCGCTTTTCGTTTATTTTTCAAATTATTTACGTTTTACCGGCTTTGTATAATATTTAATTTATGTCTTACAGCGTCTTATAGCTTTATTTATTTTGTTTGTAATCAAATCGTAGATTCATATATTTCTATAATTAATTTTACAAATTAATTATGCATTTTCAAACCACGTATTCACATAAAGTAACTAGTTATGAATTCTTAGTACAACATATGGCATCAAGGGCCACTCACCGTTAACAGTTAAAGGTTCAAGTTATTCATTTATAGTAATGAAACAGCGTTGCCATATGATTCATCGTCAAAATAATATACACACAAGTTCCCTGGTTTAGTCTCGCAGTGACGTCATGCGCCAGTCGATTGAATTTAGAATTGCAAGTGTGCATATCTTCCTGTCAGAGTATCATGGTTGTAACCTAATAAAATAAATAAAGAAATATTGACGAGTTTTTTTACACAGATATCCAATTTATGAGGACGAGTAAATAAGGGTTGTCAAATAGCGAATAGTTGACAGTTTTTACTTTTCGATAAAAAAACCTCATCAAACCTAATTTAATTTGAAAACAGTTGTTAAATTTGTTAATTTTTTATTTATCGCTGATAAGAAGTCGAGGTCCGCTGGGATGAACAGCCTCGGCTTATTTTCGCAGTGAATATCTCTTGTGATTTTTGTTGTGTTTGACGTTTGATTTTTTGGAAGAAAACTTGAAATAGACAAATCTGTGACTATCGTTCGAGGTGAACGGACGACTTTTGAAACTCATCCAAAGGGTAAGGGCCAAAACTACCTATATTTTCCTGTTAATTTCTAATTTGCATCGCCTAGTATAGATTTTAAATTCGTCAATCCGCCGCATAAGATAGAGGAAGAAGTTCCTCCCGATCCTCCTTCACCACCTGACCCTCCTAATAAAATCAACCAATATGAATGTCAATCTCAACGTCCAAGTGTTCAAAAAGTCTTACAGTAAAAAAACAAATACTATATTCGGAGACCGACATAGGTCCTTACGAAGTATTTGTCCAAGGTCAGAATAGCAATATTGGAGATTATCACGTGTTAAGCATAGCTAAATCTATTTCTGTTTTAAAAATTAAAGACATCACGAAAATCAGTAGAAAGGGTAAAAACAGGATAGGTGTATTATTTGCTACTAGAAAAGCAGCCAACGATTTCGTTGTGAGAAAAGATTGGGAAGCCCTAGGGTATGAGGTGTTCATTCCATTTCATCAGGTTTCTTGTAGGGGTATAGTAAGGGGAGTTAATAAAAAATTCACAGAGGAAGAAATAAAGGAGGCATCAGAAACAAACTTGGCTTTATGTAAGATATTAAGTGTTAAGCGAATGAATCGAAGAGTACAAGTAGATTCAAAGATTGAATTTGTCTCCACGGGAACTATTAGCATAACTTTTTCAGGAAAAACTATTCCCAAAGAAATTTCCATATATCAACTACCAATGAGGGTCACACCATTCATCAGCCCTGTTCTTCAATGTGGGAATTGCTTACTTTATGGCCATTCTACGAACCAATGTAGAGGAAAACAGAAATGTGCTAGATGCGGAACTTCTCATGAGGATTCTTCATCTAATACGTGTACAAAATATTGCATTTTCTGCAAATCTTCTGACCATGAATCAAGTAGTCGTAATTGTAGAGAGAGAGAGTCAGACAAAAAGATATTAAGGATCTAATGTCCTTTTCTAATCTATCTTTCTATGAGGCAAGTCAGCAGGTTCCTAGGATCTCTAATATTTCATCTTTCAACATAAATGATTTCCCCCCCTTACATAACGATCAGAATAATTCTAATGGCATCTTACCATAGGAGAGGAGGTCTGCAGCCTCAGCTCAATATTCAAAACCTTTTAGTCAAGTCACTCAATCTCCACAAAAAAGAAGAAGACCTTCAATACAAGAAAATACAGGTTATGATAAAATCTCCCACCAAAGACTACTTATTAATCCATCAGGTAGAAGAATAAATGAGCCCTCAACTTCAAAATTCAATCCTGCTCATGATTCTCAAATCACTAACTCACAATCTTTATCCCAACTTCATTTGGATTTCAATCAGGCCATGTCTATGCTGAACCAATCTCACAGGGACCTCGTCATGACCTTCATTGGGGACTTAGTAAACTCAAAATCATACTCCATTCTTTACAATATGGTAGATCTAAAGACCAGCATAACTAAAAATGTATCACCTTTCAATACAAATGTAAACCAGAGTCGGAGGGGAATAGAGGATCTCGAGCCTGAGGATTCGAGATTTTCTGACTCCTTGGTCTAGCAAACATACTCTATATAATGAATCCTAACACTCCGATAACTATTATTCAGTGGAATATACGTTCATATAACACTAATTCTGACAATCTAAAAATCCTTATAAAAAACCTTAACCCAGATATAATCCTTATTAGCGAATCTTGGCTCTTAAACCAACATGTTATAAGATGTAGAGGGTATCAAATAATCAGAAAAGATCGAGAGGATGGCTATGGCGGATTAATTACTCTTATCAAAAACAATATTGATTATAGGGAAATTCAAATTGCCAATCCAGGCTTCAATCATGATGTCCAATTCCAACTCACATTTCTCCCTAACTTTAATTTGAATATTCTTAATACATACTGTCTACAAGACAACTCTATCTCCAAATCCAACTGGTCTTCCCTTGTGAAATCACTTAATAAGCCATTTTTAATCATGGGTGATCTAAATTGTAATCATAAGGCATGGGGTAGTTCTAGAGACAGTCACAATGGTAGGATTATTTTTGATTCTTTGGAGGAACTTGAGCTAGTATTTCTCAATGATGGGTCTCCAACTAGATTGGTGGCCCCAGGAGGCAGTAAGTCGGTAGTAGATCTAACAATGGCATCAGTCGATGTGGCAGCCAGGGTGGGCAAGTGGTCCACTATTTCAGATACTGGAACTAGTGACCACTTCCCCATAATATGTCAGATAGGTGTATGTCCTCAATCCCCCCTCGCATTCATGTAAAAGAAGAAATCTAAAGAAAGCTGATTGGTCTACTTATCACAACAGTTTAAACAGCATTTTCTCAGCTTCTCCCAGGGAAGATTACGAATTTTTTACTAACTCCATATCATCGGTAGCTGATCCTTGGCTTCACCCTGCTAATAATTCCAAATACCACATTCTATGGTGGGATGACTCATGTGCTGAAGTCGTCTCTGCGAGAGTGTCTGCCTTAAAAAAATTTAAAAATATCCCCTCAATGGAAAACTATATCGAGGCTAAAAAGAATATAGCTAAATCAAGAAAATTCCTAAAATCAAAACGTAAAAATAGTTTCAGGCTATTTTGCAGTAAATTAAATAGAAACACTCCTCTAAAAGTTGTGTGGGAGAAAATTAATAAGGTATAGGCTTCGAAACCTTCAATATATACTCAATTGCCTTCTACTCCTATATCCCACGAAATTCTATGTTGCTTAACCCCTCTTTCCGCTATCAATAAAGTATTGGTTAGATCTCCTCAAGCCCTAGAACCGCCATTTGCTCTCGACGAGTATCAGAACTCCCTCTCAATTAAATCTGACTCGGCTCCTGGTTTGGATCAGATTTCCTACTCCACGTTAAAAAATCTTCCCGTTGTTGGATCTTTGTTATTAATTCAACTTTTCAATGAAAGTCTTAGAACGGGTATAGTTCCTGTTCAGTGGAAACAATCAGTAATTTTACCTATAATCAAAAAAGATAAAGATTGTAATAATCCGTTAAACTTTAGACCAATAAATCTTTCTTCATGTGTAGGCAAAATGCTCGAAACTCTTATAAAGAATAGAATAGAGTGGACTGTGGAACATAATAAGATTTTTAATCCACTACAACTAGGATTTAGAAGGGGTAGAGGTTGTACGGAATGCTTTACATACCTCACCTCAACAATTCAAATAGGCTTCGCTCTAAACCAATACACTATTGGCATCTTTCTAGATATCTCTTCTGCTTATGATAACGTCAATATATCACTCCTGTACTCCAAATTATTAAAGAATAACATTCCAACCCAACTGGCTAATTTGATTTTATGCCTTCTAAATGACAGAGAGCTATTTGTCAAAGACAAACTGGGACAAACCCATGGCCCAAGAAAATCAAGTCTGGGACTACCCCAAGGTTCCCCATTAAGCCCTATCCTCTTCAACCTATATTGTCTTTCCCTGTATAATATAATCCCCTCTTCATGCAAACTAATTTAGTATGCAGACGATTTAGTTCTTCTGATTAGAGGGAGTGATATTAATGAATTGGTAATTAATGTAAATAAATTCTTGATTCAGATGGAATCATGGTTGCTAGACCACAATTTAAATCTATCTCAGAAGAAATCTGTGCTCTGTGCGTAAAGCGAGTTAAGTCCAAAAATGGTCGAAATTAGCCAATGCACTATCTGCATGGTAGAATTTGATATCTACATGTGTGTATAATTTGTCAAGTCCAATTCCATTCCTAAACTGAGATATTCATTTTACACAAATGAAAAACAATCAATACTAACTGTGTAAAGCGTGTTAAATCCTGAACTTGGACATATCACTTTCTACACTAAAAATTATTTAAGAAACAGGAAGACTCAGTGTGTTAAGTCCCACAATTTTTTTACTTAACACACTGTACACTAATAAGTTATTACGTTGACTCTGTACGCACGCGCCATTAAAGCTGATTTGCCTATTTTACTAAGTAAAAGTATTTGGAGAAAGTCGGAGATACCTATCATCTTCTTCGGGTATAATCCAACCGGATGAAAGAGAACATTTTAAAAAAGCCTTTATAACTGAAGAAGAAAGGAATAAAGTAAATCAATTTTTAATTGGAATCTCAGCTTATGAAAGCTACTACTCAAGACGAAATTGTGGGAAAAAATTCGTTTCTCCACATTTGACGATAGTGATACTCTAATATGAAGAATACAAGCGTATCCTATCTGAAACCAGTTCAAAACCAGTAATCTATACTAAGTTTTGTAAGGAGTTCCACAATTTAAATTTAAAAATTAAAAAGCCTAACGTAGATACCTGTTCAAAATATGATAGGCTAGACATGCAACTTAAAATATGCTCTGAGAATGAAAACCAAGAGTTTTTAAAACAAAAAAAGGACCACCTTGACAACGTGGAGTATGCATATGAGTCTAAAAAGTTAGACAAAGAAAATTCAAAAGTTAACGATTCAACCAAAACTGTGACATTTGACATGCAGCAATGCCTTCCCACTCCACTCGTGCATAGTAGTTCTGTAGCCTTCTACAAATGCCAACTTTGGACTTTTAATCTAACACTACGACTGCCGTGATGGTACAACTTACTCTTAACTTTGGCATGAAGGTGTAGCTGGCAGAGGTGCTAATGAAGTTGGCTTATGTGTATACAAATTTATTGCTAAATCTTTAAAGCCTGTTATGAAAAGTTTAATATATTTAATTTAATATTTTAATATTTAATATTATATTTAATATATTAATTTAAGTAATAATAGCCGATAATTTACAAGACCTGCAAATACTCATGAGTAAAATAGTAAGGTGTAGTAGGGAGTACGGACTCTCTCTCAATATCAAAAAGACAAAGTTTATGAAAATTAGTAAAAACAACCATAATACTAACGAAATCTTGATAGTAGAGGGCCAGCAGATCGAAAGAGTAAAAAAGTACACTTACCTAGGGACACTTATAACCGAAAATAATGACTACACTGCAGAAATCAAAGTCAGAATCGAGAAAGCACGTTCTAATTTTATGAAAATGAAAAAGGTCCTATGTAGTAAAGATTTAACATTAGCTCTTAAAGTACGCCTAACAAAATGCTACGTATATAGTGTACTATACTATGGACTGGAATCATGGACGTTAAATGTAGAGACAATGAGACGACTTAACGCCTTTGAAATGTGGACGTATAGAAGAATTATGAGGGTTTCCTGGGTAGATAGAGTTACGAACAATGAAGTACTGAGAAGAATAGGTAAAGAGAAGGAAGTTGAACTGACAATTAAAGAAAGAAAACTACAGTACCTCGGACATGTGATGCGGGGCGAGAAGTATGGCATCCTGCGACTCATAATGCAGGGAAAGATAGATGGCAGAAGAAGCATCGGCAGAAGACGAATTTCATGGCTGAAGAACCTGAGAGAATGGTTTGGATGCAGCTCAAAACAACTATTTAGAGCTACTGCCTCAAAAATTAAAATAGCTATGATGATTGCCAACCTCCGTAGCGGAGATGGCACCTGAAGAAGAAGATGAAAAGTTTGACCGTGTACTCAGATATATGTGGTGGTCAAAACAAGAATACTCATGTAGCAGCTATGTGTATGGTAGCCCTGCAAAATTCTCCGAACTTGGAAGAGATTAGTCATAAATTTTTTAGTACCTGGCCACACGCAGATTGAGTGTGATAAAAATTGATTGAAAAAAATTAAACAGCTTTTGCTGGATGTTCCACCATCCACATAATTGGGCCAAACTTATACAAAGCACTGGCAATGAACGCCCTTTCGTGGTAAAGGAGATGAATCAAGATAGCTTCTTTGTCTTGGCTAAGCTGCTAAAAACCGACCTTCAGCAGAGAAAAGATGATGTTGGAAACAATTTTAGCTGGAGTGATGTACAGTGGCTGAGATTTGTCAAAATAATAATTACTATAGGAATTCCTTAGACCTTAATCAACCGTTTCAATGCATTTGTTTCAAAAGAAGACGCAAAGAAACCATTAGCAAAATGTACCCCAATTTACGTTACCCAGGACAAAATCCCTTACCCAAGAAGAAAAAATTGACCTCCTCAACCTGCTTCCTTACATTTCATCAATTATATTATAAAGACATAATAACCTTAAATTAAGGAGATGATACCTACACCTACGCTGATGACATTCCCGATGAAGAAAATGAAGGGATATTGCAACTAGACAAAAAAAAAAGTAAATTTGAAATTAACGAAACAAACTGTCAGGAAGAAGGGAAAAAATGTAAATACTAAATAATAAAACTTAAATAAAATATTTATTTGTTTTCCATGTCAATTTTTGTTTAATTTTTGTATTATTTTACTTACTTTGTATCATTACCTACTTACTTGGTTTATGATGAATAAACACAAGTTTTTGTCTTGTTAAATGTTCTTGTATTATTATCTTGTATTAAACCTGCTATTTCGGTCTTAAGAATCCCCATTATTATTATTAAATATTATTTTTCAAGCTTTTTGTAATATTTTGTGTTATGCGTAAAGCGTATTAAGTTCGTGTTATTTGTGCAAATAGTGTTAAGTCCATGTAAGAAAAAGTTTATTATTTTTTTTTATAATACTTATATGGTTTGTTTATATTATTTATTGATTATGTTATTGAGAGAAATTAACATTTAATTGATCAAAAGTATTTAAAAAAATTTTGGGGGATACATTCTTGTAGAAACTCCAAAAGTATAACTCAAACATATTATTGCAAACTTTAAACGCGTTTATCTCAAAACAGTGTTTTGGGACTTAACTCTCTTTACGTACAGAACACAGAAATCTTCTGCAATATTATTTACAAAAGGAAACACGAACATCTCTCCCCCCAACGTAATATTTTGTAACCAGAATATTGGTTGGGTGGATTCAGTCAAATACCTGGGGGTAAATATTCAAAGAAACTTAAAGTGGAATTCATATGTAAACTCAATAGAACTAAAAGTAAATCGCGGCCTGAATGTGATGAGAGCTCTTTGTGGGACTTTAATGTACAAGCCTGGGTTGACATAATATCTAATTAATACAACAGTAATTTGGAATTACTACCTATTTATTAAACGTAGGTACATATTACGTAAATATAACTAATTACATGTAAACAACCCTTCATGAGGACGACATGCTCCTATGAAAGTAGTTCGCGCATGCTTGTAAAGAATTCTTCGTTGCGCGCGCCCGACGCAGTTGATAGTCCGAGAGCTGGATACATTACACTCCTTCCTCCTAGATGAATTTACTCATCATAGTCCTCCAAATACTTTGGAGGTTTTCTTATTCGAGCGGGTGGCTTCTTGACTTCAGAGACCTGCTCTCCAAGTTCTGGTTCTGGATCTACCAAATCGTTAGAATGCGGGAAAAGCTGTTGCGGAGTTTCGCGTATTCCCGTTTCCATCGAGGTTGACGGTGTAACTTCGTCTGTGGTTTCCTGGTCACATACACGAGTTCTTAATTGGTCAGAATGACGACGTAAAATTTTACCATCAGGTGTTTGAACTTTGTAGCTTAATGGCCCGGTGGTTTCAATTATTTTGGAAGGAAGCCACTTTTGACCAGGAGTAAATGACCTTGCAAATACAGTCTCGTTTTCGTGAAAAACTCTGGGCCCTGCTTCCTTAGGATATTTGATCTCTTGTTTGGATAGCATCTCTTTCCTAAAATCAGGCTGTAGACGATCAAAAAGTGAGCCTAACTTCCGCCCCATTAATATTTCGGATGGGCATCTCCCTGTCGCACAATGGGGTGTAATGTGCTGAGTAAGGAGATATCTGTGCAGTGCTACTTGTATGTTGGTTTGTTCATTGCTATCTGTCATTTTCTTAAGTGCATTTTTTACATTTTGTACCATGCGCTCCGCTTGCCCATTACTACTTGGATGGTACGGTGCAACCAATGCTTGTCTAATAAGGTTTTTCTTTAAAAAATCTTGGAACTCAGCTGACGTAAAACTAGTTCCGTTATCCGATACGACAACATCTGGGATGCCATGAGTGGCAAATAAACCGCGTACAATGTCTATAGTCACAGCACTAGAGGTATTTGGAACGATTTTTACCTCCAACCACTTTGAATATGAGTCTATGATTATCAGAAACATTTTCCCTTTAAATGGACCGGCAAAATCGAGGTGTATCCTTGTCCATGGAGCTCTGGCCCACTCCCACGGATGGATTGGAGCCTTTTTTGGCATATTTCTAGACTCCTGGCACTCGCTGCATGTATTTACTAGGTGTTCAATTTGCTTGTCGAGATTTGGCCACCAAACATATGAGCGTGCCAGTGACTTCATTTTTACGATTCCAGGGTGTGCTGAGTGTAGCAAGTTCAGTATTGTTTTCCTCCCTCCAAGTGGAACTATTACCCTCGTACCCCATAACAGGCAGTCTTGATAACAGCTAATTTCGTGTTTACGTTGTAGATAAGGAGTATATTCGTCTGAAAATTTAATTTTCTCCTCAGGCCAGCCTTTCCATGCCCACTGCAAAACTTTAGATAACACTGGGTCTTTCTTAGTTTCATTAGCGATGTCTTTGGCACAGATTAGTTTTTCTGGGATGTTCTCGAGCATCAAAACGTCATCTGAGTTTGGCGGTTCTGGCGCATTTACCTTTTGTGGCAACCTGCTAAGAGCATCTGCATTCTGAATTTTTGCACCAGGTATGTAGCATAATTCGTAATCATACGCAGATAACATAAGGGCCCATCTAAGCATTCTGGGTGACAGTATCTCTGGGACACATTTTTTTGGATTAAAAATACCCAGCAATGGTTTATGGTCCGTTTTTATGCTTATTCTCCTGCCATATACATATTCATGGAATTTTTTAACGCCCGATATTATGGCCAGTGCTTCTTTGTCGATTTGGGCGAAGTTTCGTTCCGCAGACGATAGAGTACGACTATGGTACGCCACTGGATATTCGCGTCCCTCATCATCGCGCTGGCTAAGCACACAACCTACCCCGTAAGGGCTAGCATCACACGTCAAAAATAAATCCTTCCGTTCACTGTAATGTCCCAACACCGGTTCTTTTGCCAAAATGTCTTTTAATAATTCAAAAGCTTTTTGTTCTTTGAAACGCCACTGCCAAGGAACGTCCTTTCGGAGCAGTGCATGTAACGGATTTGCAATAGTTGCCTTGTCTTTTAGGAAAGCATGATAAAAATCTAAAAGTCCAAGAAAAGCTTGTAATTCGGTTTTATTAGTCGGAGCAGGCGCATTGGTGATGGCCGCGATTTTGTCTTTAGTGGGACGTAAACCGTCTTCACTAATTTGAAACCCGAGAAACTCTATTGTCTTTGTTCGAAAAACACACTTTTCCTTACGTAAATGCAGCCCGTCTTCCTGGAAACGCGATAATACTGCGCGCACTTTTGAGTCTAAATCTATTTCTGAGGTACCTACTATTAAAATGTCATCGTAATACGGTAGTACACCCGAAATACCCGTTAATCTAGTGTCTATGAATTTTTGAAAAATTTGTGGAGCCACGGATATACCGAACTGTAAACGATTGCATTTAAAAGCTCCCTTATGCGTAATAATTGTCTGTGCCTCCGCAGCTTCGCGGTTGACACTTAACTGCAGATAAGCTTGCGCCATGTCCAGTTTTGCAAACACTTTACCGCCCGCGAGAGTGGATAAAATGTTCTGTACCGCTGGCACTGAATAAGGTTCTGGATTTAGCGCTAAGTTCAATGTAGATCTGTAATCGCCGCAGATCCGAACCTCTCCGTTTTCTTTGCAAACGGTCACAATTGGGGTGCACCATTTTGGGTGTGTAATCGACTCTAAAACACCCTGCGCTATAAGCCTGTCCAATTCAGCTTCAATCTTGTCTTTTAGTGCAAAGGGAACCTTACGTGCTTTTAGCATAATTGGCCTTACATTTTTGTCTAACGAAAAACTTACTGGGGGACCCCGGTAAGATCCCAAATCCGTATTAAATACATCTGGGTATTCTTCTGGATAATTAATAATGGAATAAATCTGACTTACCCCTGCTATGGTTAATCCTAACCTCTCAAACCAGTTTCTACCCAGAAGACTGGCGCGGTTTCCTTCCGTGACTATAAGGGGAAGCTTGGCTGATCGTTGACCCCTTTTCACATTCACTAGACACTCACCCAGTATGGGTATCACTGTATTTTGATAATCGCGTAGAATAACACTGGATTGATTTAATTTAGGTCGATTTTCACTAAATATTTTATGGTAGGTCGATTTGCTAATCACTGAGAAACTTGCGCCCGAATCAACCTCCATATTCACATTTTGGTCATTGAGTAGCACGTCTACTAAATATTTACCGGTAATGCTATCAGACGTCACGTTAAATAACGAAAAATTATAGTCGCTACTTTGATAACAAACACTTTGAGTATTTGATGTCGATTCCTCGGTAGTCTGATGCACTTTGCGTCTTTGATTTTGGTCTTTCTTCTTACCAAAACAAGCTATTTCAATGTGTCCAATTTTCCTGCAAAATGTACAGGTAGATTTAATGTGTTCACAATGTTCAGGAGAATGTTCCTTTTCGCACCGAAAACACTTTTTCCGTTCGCGATCAGCTGATTTTTGTTTTGATTGTCCTGGCTGATTTCTACGAAAACTTACTGCGTTCACCTCTGTGTTCAACTCACTCTCCCGTAACACCTGCAAACTTTGAACAGCCACTTCGTGTGCCAGGCACATGTCTTGCGCGTCTTTCAGTTTTAACTTTTCTGTGGCGAGCAACTTTTGCTGTAAGGTCTCATCAAGAATCCCACAGACTAATCTATCTCGTAGCATTGTGTCCAGGGCAGTTCCGAAACCACATGGTTCTGCCAATTTTCGCAATTCTTTTAGATACACAGAAATTGTTTCACCAGTTTGCTGATTTCGCCTATAAAACTTGAATCTGCAGACAATTTCAGACGTTTTTGGCGCAAAATGTTTTTTCAACTCTGCAGTGATCTCTTCGTAGCTCGAATCACTAACTTTTGCTGGTGCAACCAAAGACCTTATAATTTCATAAGTATTTGCCCCACACAGACTCAGAAATGTGGCTCTTTGCTTCTCTGGATCGGTAATATTATTGGCCGTGAAGAAAAAATCCATACGTTCGACGTAGGAGTCCCAATTTTTTGGCTCATTAGTATTGAAATTTTCTATGCTTCCGTAAGCTGCCATGTTTACTAACCTTGTCTTATTATATCTCCGGGATGAACAAAGCACTTAAATTCCATTTATCCTCGCCGCCAGTTTAATGTACAAGCCTGGGTTGACATAATATCTAATTAATACAACAGTAATTTGGAATTACTACCCATTTATTAAACGTAGGTACATATTACGTAAATATAACTAATTACATGTAAACAACCCTTCATGAGGACGACATGCTCCTATGAAAGTAGTTCGCGCATGCTTGTAAAGAATTCTTCGTTGCGCGCGCCCGACGCAGTTGATAGTCCGAGAGCTGGATACATTACAGGGACTTATTGGGGAAGTGATCCAAAAACCTTACAAACTGTACACAATGGTCTGATTCAGAGCCATCTGGACTATGGCTGCCAGGTAATTTTCGATTGCCCAACTTCCTTAATTAAAAGATTGGAGAAACTAAAATACAAAAGTATCCGAATTATAACTGGATGCATGAAATCTACCCAATCCATGCTCTCTTAAGTGAAAGTGGTCAGATCTCGCTTAAATCTAGATGGGAATGGCTTAGCTCTAAATTTATATTAAAAAATTTAATGTTAATTGGCAACCCAATTATTTCCGCTCTCGACCTGTTAGACTTGGCAATTCAAAGGAACCAAAATCATTGGAAAAACAGAAATATTCCATTTCTAGTGCTTTTAAAAAACAAATTTAAAAGTACTTATCCCAACTTATATTTAAGTGACTTATACCCATGCCATAACTTTGAACTAGACCATCAATTATCAATAATTCCAATCACAAATATCCAATCTAATCGTTCAGATGAACTTGCCTCAGTTCAACTCCAAAAAATAATTCTAAATAAACCTAGTCACATCAAATTCTTCACGTATGGCTCAGTTGATGGTGAAGGATCAGCAGGCTTTGGTGTCTTTAGCCCAGAGATCAACTATTCTTATACCAGTAAACTACCTAAGTATACCCAAATATGTACGGCTGAGATTGTCGCAATTAATCATGCCCTCCAAATTATTTTGAAAAATGGGATTAAACAAGCAATCATCTGCTCGGACTCTAAAAGTGCCATACAGAAAATAGGCAGATCAACCTATTCTATGGAAACAGAACACTCATCGTTCATGACCCAAAGAGGCATTATTGAAGCGAAAGTAAATAACGTTAATATTAGTCTGGCATGGATTCCAGGACACTCGAATATTAAAGGGAACATGGTGGCTGATAAACTAGCTAATATAGGTAGAACCTTAAATGTAGCTGCTGGTATCACTCTTCACTATTCCAACTTTCTACCAGACATCAAGCATTCCATCTGGAATCGGTGGAAGCAAGAATGGCAGGGGAAAAATCGAAATAATTCATTTTACTCCAAAATTGTAGGTCAGATAGATAAACTCCCCTGGTACCACAATTTTGCATACCAAGACAGAAGACATATAACCACCATTATTAGAATGAGGACAGGTCATTGTGCTACTCCAGTTCACCTATTCAGGATAGGAGTAAAAGACAACCCACATTGTGACTGTGGCCGGGTTGGGTCCTTGAATCATCTGATTTTTGAGTGCCCTATAAATATGTCACCCAATTTGAACCTATATAAAGAATTGGCTAAAACAAATATCCCTACCCCCATTGAAATTTGCCTACTTATGTCCAACCTTAATCCACGTAGGATTAACTTGATCCTTAAATTCCTTAACTTAGCTAAACTTAACTTATAAATTAATCAATTCCCAACTTTGAGTTAAAAAAATTAAGAAGATAAAGATATAAAAAGATATTAGACCTCCAAACGATAATAGTTGTAACCCTTATGTTATAATATTGCCTTTCCTGTAGGGACTGTCTGGCCGTATAAGAAGATGTTTCTACTTATATTTAAAAAAATTGAGGCTTTAGCATATATATTTGGAAATATTCGATTGCCCAGAGCAAGACAAGAGTATTTCCCTGGTGTAAGCTGGGCGAATTATCCCGAGGAATATAACCCAATAAAGGAAGAAGAAGAAGAAGCATTTATGAGGACTTATAATTTAGAGGCAATATATCCTAAGTCCATTATTTTATTATCTTTAAACCTTTATTATACTTTCATAATACCACAGCAAACTGTATATAATGCTATTTTTAAATACCGACAATATTTTCCGCTACAATTATTAATTACTTACCATTTTCTAAAAAAACATCAAATAAAATGTTTAAGTACTCCTCCTGTAAAATTATGAAAATGTGACTTAGGATTGTATGCTTCCCATGTATATGCTTCCCATTATTATTTTATATATATATTTTTGTTATTCCCGACCTGGATTTTTCTTGTGATTATTAAGTGTGTCGTTCCAATGTAGTAAATAAGTATAGATTATTTCTAAAATGAGTTTTTATTCATTTACTTTAATAATTTGTTATTAAAAGTTAATAATACCTAATTTTTAATCTCAGAGTTCTTAAATATTTCAATATAATTTGAAAATTAAAGTCATTAAATTGTCTGGCCAAAAAAATACAGCGACATATTAAACTTAGTGTTTATGCTCTTTTCAAATAGACAAACAGATTTTAAAAATTTCAATATGCACGGTGCTGTTTCAAGGTCACAATAACTTTATATTTTTTTGGTAATCCGGACCTGGATTTTTTCGTTTGATTAGTAGTTTGGTGGTTTGAGTTCCAAAACAAAATCGATAAAACACCAACACCCTGTAACTAGGTTATAAAAATCGTTACGGCAATGAATGTAGTATATTTAAAACAGCCTCAGTGACCCCTAATATTTACCATTCAGGTACTTCCGTTTCCCAATTAAACACCCTGTATTTAATGTATACCGTATACGTATACCTGCATTCTTAGTATGGGATACAGACTAGAGAGCGAACAAAATTTTATTATGAATTGCATAAATCCTATTATAATGCTTACAGCTAATGAGTTTTCTATTTTATTATGGTTTTTAAATATCCGAGTATCAGTAACTTTTCGTCTTCTGAATATAAATTCTAAATTCTGAATGTGTTTTACATTGCTGTTTTTGTTACCAGACTAATATTATGAGTCACCTTGTAGCCACTTGATACAATGATATCTGGGCCCAGAGCACTCCAAATAGAATTCTATTTTTCTGAATTCACTAAATAGAATTTCATAATGGGAGAATCGACGGTTGCTAGGCAACGTGACGTCACTAAAATAGAATTATATTTGGCGTGCTCCCGGACCTGTTAATTGTAACAAATTTGTTTATTATTTTAGCTGGCTGTTATACACAACATGGTAATAATATCACCAATTTTGGAACGTGATGAGATTCATAGCGATTCTATTTGGAATACAGCTGTTGTTATCGATAATCACGGTGATTATTTAGGAAAACAACGAAAAAATCATATTCCACGGTCTGGAGATATAAACGAAGCAATTTATTGTAATGAAGGAAACTCAGGTCATCCTGTGTTTGAGGTAAGTATATAAGTTGAGTCCAGGGCTCTTTACCCATGCATAATCATTTAAAGCATACGAAATAAGTCAGAAATTTTATGTTATCAAATAAATATAATGTCAAATGTAAGTTTTGCTTTAACCTTTTGGTGCAAAATTGCAGCTACATTTGAAGTAGCTTAATAAATTCTTTTAATACCATTAGTGATTAATAAATACCTAAATAAACAATTTATAAAAAATTCAATAACATATTTTCTTTTGGTCATTTTATTCACTTTGGCGAAAACTTAAACACAACCCTTCCTTAACTGTGTGAATGAGGTTAGCTTTGTATGTTGTAAAAATTAATGGCAAAATAAATTACACTTACCATAAATCAAACTCCAATATAAAATTAGTTGGGAAAACAACTGGTTGTGTAATATAAAAAAACTTCAAAATGCAAAAATTTGACAAAAAACAGCAAAAAATTCAACAGTCTGACAGCCACAAAAGTAAACAAACCAGAAACGTCACAACTTGTACTTAAAGCATTCCCAAGTGAAAACATCCCCAAGCGTCCTTTTTTGTACATATTTCTTTTCAATATACTGTGTCTAGAGCGTTCATAAAAATATCATGTGTTTTTACTTTACAGGCGGTAGCTGGTTTGTCATCATTAGTTTCATGCGTGGAAGAGAATGATGCTAGTCTAGATAAAAAGTATGTGTTTTATCTCGTCAGGTATTAATGACAGACGGGTAAAGAATCGTGAACTTAACTGTACATATCTTTTTACATGCTTTTATTTGGGAGCTAAAAACTCTTTAACCTTAGGGCGGGCACGCCTTAAAAAGTTACACCGTCGGGCGCGCAGCAACAATTTGCTGCCATGTAGTTCCTCGTTATTTTCGACCCTTTTTTTATTATTGATTAACTATATCGTTTTTAATTTTGTGAAAAAATAAAAAAGCTTTATTAATTTAACTAATTTTAATAAATTGTACACACAAATTTTAATTATTTTGATTATTACCATTTGTACATACAATATTAAATTTAGAATGTCGTTTACAAGTTAATGCACTACATTTTGTATATTTCATAGATGTATACGACTGAATCTGTTCACTGTAATAATCTACCACGTTTAGCAGGATTTTCGGCTTCTTGGTGAGAAACTAGTTACTTCGAAAACATCCTGAACAGGAACTCGGAACACTCGGAAGTATCTCGTGGAAGTATGCACTATTCACAACAAAGGGCGATAACTAACTAATTGTACTTGAATTTCACGAGACCATGATGGGTACCCACTGAGGATTAACCAATAAGGGGGTTTTAAAAAGATCACGTACTTAGCATATCCCGTTAACATTTTACCTGGAAAAATTTAGTTGACCCAGCAAATTACTGCGGCGCGCCCGGCTGAAGGTTAATATGGCAGTATCGTAATCATTGGGAGTTTGATACGATAATATTGAAAAAATGATTATAAACTTCTGCTGGAGTAATTTATTAATTTTAAATAGTACATTATAATCTGGGCAGATTACAGAAAATAGGCCATTTTTGGAAAAAGTTATTTACCAGCAATTACCAGCAAAAACACTCAAATAAAAATTTACCACAATTTAATTCTGCATAGACATACTCTTTCACCGATTTGCTTCAATGAAAATTTTCCTCGGAAAATCCGGGATTTCCCAACAAAATCTTTATGATTTTGTTTGAAGAAATTTAAATAACTTGCTGACATCAAAGCTTTTTTGGAATAGATTTTATTTCTAGAAGCCGGTGGAATTTTTTTTCCATAATCATCACTACGATGATGATTATTACAATTATTACAATCTGGTCATATTTGACCAATGAGCAATTTTAATTTAACCTAAATTACTACTGTTCCTTAAAATTAAGAGCATACTCCATAGCGTCTCTTATCTAACCTAACAAGATCGTGCACTATTCTAACATACACACGCGCGCACAAGTACTATGCTCTGCTTTTCACTATCACTTATCACTCAAACTAGTTCAAAAGGCTTTGTCCTCTTCAATCTTCTTCTAGTTTGCCCAGTAGTACCGAGGAACTGGATTGCCTCAATACTCTCGCTTATGAAGTCGTTTCTCGTGACTTCCTGCCATCTTCTTGATTATTATATTCACAGTTTCCATTCCTAGGTCCTTATGGAGATCACTGTTTGTCACATACCAAAGAGCATTTTGGGCTCTTTGGTACAGTCAACAAAGTCAGAATAGCCATGTTAGTGTCCAACATCCGTAACGGATAGGCACCATAAGAAGAAGAAAAGAGTATTTACAATATTTCTCAGTATTTTGTTCTGGAATCTTTGTATAATTTTTATATTACTTGGTCTAGTACACCCCCATAGTGGGCATTCATAAGTCCATACAGGTCTCAATATCTGTTTATATAGTAATAACTTATTATGCATTGACAATGAGGAGTTTCTCCCAACTAGCAATACATTGTTTATATCTTATATTTAGTTCTTCCCATGGTTTCTTAACGTGAGCCTTCCGGCGTAGCTTTGCATTCAATATTATAATAATAATAATGTTTATTTACTTCTCATTATGTCTCACATATAACAAATAGATAGTTAGTAAATTAACAAAAAAGAAGAAATTCCCTGATGAACTTATATACTTAAATGTTATACCCAAATAATTAGCAGTGTCTGCATATGGTACTTGGATATTGTTGATGATAACTGGTATTTGTATTTTTTTATTGGTGAAATTAACATGGACAGATTTAGCTTCATTCAGCCTGATTCTCCATTTTTGTGTCCATTTATGGATTTCATTAACTGCTGTTTGGAGCTTGTTGGTTTCCTTTTCACTAGTCGTCCCTACTGCTTGGATAATGGCAGTTCCACTGCCTTGTGAAACAAGTGCTCTAATTTCTTTTAAGTCTCAAAAACAGTCTTCTTGCTTAATTATAAAATGTCGTTCTTTTATGTACGATTGTAAAAGTTTTGAGTACTGTTTAGGTAAAAAACTTTTTATTTTGTATATTAAACCTTCATGCCAGACTTAATCAAAAGCCTGTGCTGCATCAAGGAAGACAGTTTGTTTTGTAAGCATTTATTAACAATCAGAATTACATATTCTATGAGTTAATTTGATAACAAGTACAATAACTTACATCAACTATAGTAGTGTACACTAATATGGCGTTATGAGGTACATCACCCAGTACATCATACAGGAAGACAGTTGAACAGACTTTTTTTTTCTTCTAGGGATCTTTCGATAATATTTATGATTCTATGCACCTGGTCAATTGTTAAGTGCTCATTTCTAAATCCAAATTGATGTATTGGAATCAAATTTCTTGCTTCAATAATTGGTTTTATTCTCTTTAGAAGCAGTTTCTCAAACAGCTTCGATATTACAGGGAGCAGAGATATCGGTCTGTATGACGAAACTTCATGAGCTGGTTTTCCTGGTTTAGGAATCTTAATGACTTCCGCCATCTTCCATATCACTGGTAAGTATTTTTAATCTGAACGCAGAATAAGCTTTATTCATTTTACGATCGCTCTTCTGAGAAGAATTTTCAACAAACTCACCCGTAATTAAATCATAGCTTTCTTCGGATTAATAATTTCCCTTATTTCTTCAAGCACTTCTTTTGGTGTAGTTAGCCGAATTTCTTCCTCTAATTGAACAGGTTCCTCCCATCTTTCTTTATCCTCTTGAGAATCATTTGGTTTGAATGTATTTTGAAGATATGTGGCAAATAGCTCTGCTTTTGTGCACTACTTCTGGCCTCATTTCCATTTTCTAGTTTAATAGGCGGAGAGTGAACAATAGGTCTTTTCAGTCTTTTAGTAGCTTTCCATAAGGAATAATCTGTACTACCGTCATCTGTTAACTCCTGCAAGTAAGAATTAATTGAGTAATTCTTTAATTGTAGGATAGTCCTTTTGAGTTGTTGACTTGTATGATTTAGTTTAGTCTTATCTTGAGGAGACCTTGTCTGTTGCCAAATTCTTCTCAGTTTTCTTTTTTCAATGATCATGTTCCTTATTTCTTTTGAATAATTGTTTCCTTTTAATCTAGGTTTCAGTGTAGGAGTGTTTTCGCATACTGCTTGCTGGATATTGTTCACCAACAATTCTGCTTCTTTATCTAATTCTTCTACGTTTTGTAGTGGTACACTAAGATTTATTCTCTCTTCAAGGCTCAGCTTAAAATTTTCCCAATCCGTCCATTTATTTCTTAACCCATTTAGCGCCAAAGGTGCGAAAACGCACCATTTTTTGTAGAATTTTTTTTTTACAATTCGTTAATTTTTTTTTAAATCTTTGTATTTTTTAAGCAACCACAAGATGTAAGTGTAACTAAATTTAATTTTGTTTAATTTCTAAACTCGTGCTTTCATCACAAAAATATTTTCTAAATGTCCGACATTTTCAATCCTTCGACACAACTTTATTTTTACTGTAGTAATTTTATTGGCATAACACTTTTGTGGTCAAATAAATTAAAACATTATTTTTTTAACCTATTTGTACACCAATTGTTATAAAAATACAAAAAAAATCATTTCTGAGTCATCAAATCTAGTGTTTGAAAATAATGGTTCGATAACGAACCATTGGCGGAAGTCGACATATAATCCTGTCTGATCAGGAATAAGTTCAAGGTGATGCACAGGCAGTAATTTGTTGGGATATTTCTTTGTTATGTGTAAAAACACGTATCCACTATGCTTGCGCTCCGAGCTCCTGCAACTGCTCCACATAGTGGACACGTTTGGCGCTCCCAAAGTTGTCCAATTGTGCAATTTGCGCACTCTGCCTCGGCGCTCCAATCTGTGGCAGTTTATATGTAAGGGAGCGCATACCGTATCGATTGGAGCAGTTGCAGGAAGCGCGGAGCGCAAGAAGTTCGTGAACATAGTGGATGGTTGGCGCTCTCGGACCATGCAACAGTGGGCGCTCCGCCTCAACGGTCCAATAGATGGCGGTTTATATGTAGAGGAGCGCATGCATGTAGATGGGAGCAGTTGCAGGGAGCGCGGAGCGCTAGAAGTTTGTGAACATAGTGGATGGTTGGCGCTCCCAGACCGTGCAACAGTGCGCGCTCCGCCTCGGCGTTCCAATTGGTGTCGGTTTATATGTAGAGGAGCGCATACAGTATCGATTGGAGCAGTTGCAGGGAGCGCGGAGTGCAAGAGGTTTGTGAACATATTGGATGGTTGGCGCTCCCGGACCGTGCACCAGTGCGCCAACGACCGTGCGGCAGTTCCTCGGTGGTCCAATATTACGAACGTAGTGGATATGTACCTTTAGAAAGACGGGTATTCTGGTATTCAGTTTTTTTTAAATCTAGGGTGGGGGAGGGGGCTACATAAGGGAGGTTGCGTAGTGTTGTAGACAATATATCAATTTGTCAAATTTATGCAACTGGCACAGTGCAATATACAGGAATGAAAAGTGTAAGCTGGAAATATCTAAAATAATTTCTAAAAAAGATAGAGGGCCGTTCGACTTCGTTTTTGATAAAGAAGCTGAAGAAGGTGTCGGCAATGTTCTAACAATACTATTTTTGTTTATCAAAACTTCCAGGTCCATTTACACTCTAAATGTTTTGAGACTTTTCACAAAAATATAAAATTGTGTATTTCAATTTTTATATTTCATTTCCGCCAAAGGTTCGAAAACGAACCATTTTGTTGTTGTGACACCTGCCATTATCAAAGTGTAAAATATTTTTTTTACGAATGTTTAAGTTTATTTTACTCTATTTAATCAAATATATTACATATTATTGCAGTATTTCTTTGCTTGGCGGTTAATGGGTTAATGTAGGGTTAATTTGTTTTTTGATAATCCTGTCACTCATGGTTAGTACTATGGGCGAATGATCAGAATTTAAGTGCCAACAGTCATCAATGTCTATGAAATTCGCTGAAATATTCTTAATAATAAAAAAGTCTATTAGATTGGGGGTCTTGTTTCTATCCGTAGGCCAGTAGGTTGGTCTACCTGTGAATAATGCTTCTTTGAGGCTAACAAATGACACCTATGTTCTTTAATGGCTAACAAAAGCTCCTTTCCCTTATTGGTAGTGATTTTAGAGCCCCAGTGTGTGTTCTTTGCATTGAAGTCACCTCCAATGATGAACCTTTCTCCTAAGCTTTTCAAGAATTCAGTAGTATACTGCTTTTTTTATTGGAATGTTTAGGTGGGCAGTATATTGAACATACATTTATTTTAAAAGTTCTAGTTTGTATGTGTACTGTAGTGGCTTGAATATATTCAGTTTTATATTCCAGCTCTTCATGATGACATATATTATCTTTTATGATGACTACACTGCCTCCTTTGGCCACATCGTCAGGATGTAGTGTATGATATGCCTTATATCCTTTAAATTTAATATAGGATTGATTTGTGAAATGAGTTTCAGAGACAAGACACATATCAATATTTTCAATGTCAAGGATTGCTTGTAGTTCTTGTTGATGATTAAGCAACCCGTTGGCATTCCATGCGACAATTCTAAGATCATTTATCATTTTTTCTTACCTTCGGAATAGCACCTTGAGTTCTATATATGACCCTTTCATTTAATTTTTTTAATTCCTGTAATATTATTTGTAGTGTTTGTTCTGTCTCTTTTTCAATCTCTGTTGTTTTTTTATATATATCATTATGCTAATTTTCATTGCGACCTTTTTTTTACAGCACTGTATGTCTTATTACTAGTAACTTTCTGTGCTTGATTTCTTTCACCAGCGTTTGCCTTGGTTTCACTTGACCTTCTGTCTGGAGGGTGTGGCAAATTCGTCTTTTTCAGACTTCTGTTTTTTACCTTTTGTATTTTCTTTGCAACGATGCATCCTCGGTGGTTTGCAGGATGGTTTTCGCCACATTTTTTTTAACTCCTTTATTCTGCATTCTATCAGTAATGACAATAAGCGTCTTTGTTGATAAATGATTATGACATGTACAGGATGCTCCATTAAGCATCCTGTTTTATAATGTAGCTGTTGCTAACTTTGTGACATTACCTCTAATACCTCTAAAAATATGTATATTACCTACTAATTACTTAAACCTATTAATTAAGTCTCTTGGTTTGAACTTTTTTAATCTTCTTTCTTCATGTTTATGTAAGTCTTCAAACAACCGCTTAGCTAACTCGTTTGGATGTTCAGACACTCTTTCGCGATATGTTGCACTATATTCACTTATCACCTCTTGCACTGTTGGAATTGCTAAGTCTCGTTGGATCACGTAGTATGGAGCATCAAGAATCAGCCTTATCGTCTTGTTTTGGAACCTCTGTATTATATTTAGGTTGCTATTAGAAGCTGCTCCCCAGAGCTGAATACCGTAGGTCCAAATGGGCTTTATAATGGCTTTGTAGACCAGTAGTTTGTTTTCTAGAGACAATTTCGAGTTTCTGCCGATAATCCAATATAGACGGCTTAGCTTTAGTCCTAACTGTTTGCGTTTAGTGAAAATATGTTTTCGCCATGTTAGTCTTCTGTCTAGGTGGATTCCCAAGTATTTTACATCTTCGGCTTGAGGTAAATTGTTGTTGTTTAGTTGTACTGGTGGGCAAGTTTCTTTACGGAGTGTAAATGTTGCATGTGTAGATTTCAGTTCGTTAGCTTTCATGCGCCATTTCGACAGCCATTTTTGTATCTTGTTAAGGCAGATTTGAAGTTGTCTTGATGCCATCTTTGGGTTTTCGTGTGAAGAGAGAGCAGCTGTATCGTCCGCGAATGTGGCTATTGTAACCATCGGTGTAGTAGAAAGATCACTTGTATACAACAAATACAGGATAGGTCCGAGTACACTGGCCTGTGGTACCCCTGATTTTATGGCGTTCAGAGAAGAGTATTCTTGGTTTTGTCTGACAAGGAAGTGTCTATTGGTTAGGTATGATTTTAGTAACAGGAAGTGGGGATATGGAAGTAGCTTCTTAATTTTGTAGAAGAGTCCAATATACCAAAATTTATCGAATGCTTGTGACATATCAATAAATGCAGCAGAACAATAACGTTTTTGTTGGAAGTCATCGTTAATCTTGTTAACTATTCTATGTACTTGTTCGATAGTGCCATGTTTGTTTCGGAATCCAAATTGGTAGTCTGGAATTAAGTGCATAATTTCTGTTATCGACTTCAGCTTTTTGACGTATATTTTCTCGAAAATTTTGGAGATAGTTGGTAGCAAGCTAATAGGTCGATAAGAGGTAACTTCTTCTAATTTTTTGCCTGGTTTAGGGATCATTATTATTTGTGCTACTTTCCAGATCTTTGGGTAGTACCCTAGTTTGAGGACGGCATTGAAGATATATGTTAGTAATTTAAAGCATTTGGGTGTTGATTCCTGAAGCACTTTTCCTGTGATAAGATTATATCCTGGTGCTTTTTTAATGTCAAGTTCATTCATTATTATATTTCTGGTTTCACTTACTAGAATTTTTTTACAGGCAGGTCCATTTGGAAGGGTGCATTAAGTGTTTCGTCTATTTCTTTATCTTCTGAATGCTGCTCTGGATCGTATGGATGGAATACTTTTTTAAGTGTTCAGTAAAGACTTCCGATTTTTCTTTGTCATCGTTTGCCCATTTATTTTCGTTTCTAATTGGAGGATTAAACTGTTGAGGTTGTTTAAGTTTTTTGTAGCCCTCCATAGTGCGTAGTCTGAGGCTTCCGTTGGGGTTAGAGATTCTAAATAATTCTCTGTTATATATCTGTTATATAATAATCTGTTATATTTTCTTCTATTTTCTAATGTTCTGTTTTTCATCCATTGTTTTCTCAGTTTTTTCTTAATATTCATTTTCTCTTTAATTAATTGGGGTAGTTCGTTTGCTTCTCCTTCTCGGTATATTATTGGAGTTGCGTTCCATGCTGCTTGTTGAATTTTTGTCGTTAAGTCTTCTGTCGCGACGTCTATATCATTTTATGTTTAAGTGGTATATTTAGTGATATTAGGTTATCTAAATTGTTTCTGTATTCATCCCAATTGGTTTTTTATTATATAATGTAGGGGGCGTTTCTTTTTTTAAGATCTTTGAATGTATTGTGATTATTATCGGGGAGTGATCGGAGGATAGGTCATCAGATGTGGTCACCTTCCATTTTTTAATATCTAGTTGCGAATATTTTGATAGTTGCGAAGTCTAACAAGTCTGGAAGTTTATTGATGTCTGATGGCCAGTAAGTAGGTTCATTAGTAGATAGGTATTTGAGGTTATTTGCATTCATTGCCTTTAATAGTTCTCGGCCTTTAGTGGTTGTTATACGTGATCGCCAAACGGTATTTTTGGCATTGTAGTCTCCGCCGGCTAGAAATTTATTGCCCAATGTCTTGAAGTATTTTTCGTATTGTTCTTGTTTATTGTTGTTTGGGCGGGCAGTAAATTGCAGATATGGTTAGTGGACTGGAGTCGTTTGTTATAGTTACGCTCGTGGCTTATATGTGTTCTTTAGAAAATTTTTCTCTCTCGAAATGTTGAACTTTCTGTGATTGTTTTCTTTCACCAGCGTTTGCCTTGGTTTCACTTGACCTTCTGTCTGGAGGGTGTGGCAAATTCGTCTTTTTCAGATTTCTGTTTTTTACCTTTTGCATTTTCTTTGCGACGATACATCCTCGGTGGTCTGCAGGATGGTTTTCGCCACAATGAACACATTTTGGTTTAACATTTTCAGGTTTGTCGCAATCTTTAGTAAGATACTTTTTTGTACATTTAACACACCTCGGTCCTCTAGCACAAAACGTCCATGTGTGACCATATGCTTGACATCATTTGCATTGCGGTATTAGTTTGGAATTTTTAACAGGCTGAATTTCAACTCGTTTTCCTAGGATGTCCGGTATGCCATATATTTTGTTGATATCTTCATCTAGTTTGAAGGTTAACATAAACATGTCTAATGGCTGTTTGGTTTGCCACTTTAGCTTCTTGACTGCATCTATGGCTTTATAGCCTCTTCTTTGCAGATCTTTAACAATTTTTTGGGGTGGGCAAGAATTTTGTGGCTCTCGGCAGCTTTCCAAGCATTAAATAAAGTCTGTTCGTTTTGCTACCTGTGATAATTTTCTTCAAAAAGCGCGTGGTTTGCTTGCATAATCATATTTTGAGTGGCTTCTGCCATTGGTTCCTGTGCATCAAGCACAGACTGCTGGTTGTAAGCCATATTTACAATAACTAATATAAATAAATAATTTGACTAATTTATTAATTATTGTTCAAGGCCCGGCCTATTTTATTTCTATTTATAACGCAAACGATAAATACGACCATAACCATAGTAGGTCTGTCCAGATCAACTCTTAGGAGACAGACCTGCTCACAACTTTTGTTGTTATTGTTTTTGTATTTTATACTAACAATTACAAATACTAATAAATTATATTTAATTAAAAGAACGCCTTACCGCTTTTATACTGGCTTTGTTTCACTACAGAACGCAGTCACACATGAACTTACCTTCTGACAGTCAATCGAATACTAGCCGGTGGAAATTGAGCAAATAGTCAAGCAACAATTAACCTTTAACTACACGCGCTGGCGTACTTTGTACGCCAGATATAAGAATTCTACTGGAAATATATTTAAAAATTTAATTTTTGACCTTGCTTATTTTTCTAACCTATCACTGGAATGTGCTTTACAATTTGGTTTTAGTTTCGTTATAATCGGCGTTCTGGAAAGATCGTAATTTACATTTTATTATTTGTTGTTTCCGGTGGTGGACAATATACCCCAGGATTATATTACTATAAGTCGTAATATAAGTACATATTTTAATTGTTTTTTAGTCATTATGGCAAAAAATATATTTTTCTTTGTAAACAATACTTTTTCCCCTGTAAAAAATCACATTTAAAAAAAAATTTTTATTAGTAATTTTATTTATAACTCTGCCTGGGGGTTGTGAGCGCGAAGACTGAGTGGATTGAGTAGCTCAGAAGTCACGTTCACACTCACAGCCGGTCCCAAGCCCGGAAAAAAGAGGAGGGTTGATGGGCCAGGTTAGCATCCTACCCATTATAAAAGAAAACAAGGCTCAAAGAACCGATATAAAGCCTCGGAACTCGACGGAACCTAAGATGACGAACCACGCAAAGAAAAGGAAAACGAGAAGGAAAAAGAAGCCAACAATCAGATTAGCAACATGGAACATAACTTCGTTCAACAACAAAGACCAAGAGATAATCGAAGAACTGATAAACAAAAACATAGACATTTGTGCAATCCAAGAAACCAAGAAGAAAGGTAAAGGTCAAAGAGACTATAACCAATATATTTTAGCATATAGTGGAGTGAAGAAAGAAGAACGAGCACGAGCAGGCGTAGGTATACTTGTCCATAAAAAATTTAAAGACAACATAAGTAACTGCCGTTACGTCTCCGAAAGAATAATACATATGAACATCACAATGGACTACCAAAAATTAAATGTTATATCTATCTATAGCCCCGAGGACTGCAAACCTAAGAAGGAACGAGAGGCATTCTACGAACAGTTGCAAACCATCCTGGACGATATACCTCATGAAGAACACTTAATTCTTATGGGGGATTTTAATGCACGAATCGGAAATGAAATAGTTCCAGGAGTAAAACAAAGATTCAATGAAAACCATGTCAACTCAAATGGAGAACTCATGGCTAATCTCTGTGCTTTTAACGAACTGCGAATCAATAATACATTTTTCGACCATAAGCTTCAGTATAAATATACGTTTGAAAACTCCAGGGGGCACAAATCTATGATTGACTTTATAGTCACTAATAGAAAAATCCACCCAGAGCAGATTCTAGATATTCGAACTTTAAACTCGGCAGACGCAGGGAGTGAACACAAATTAGTCCTAGCAAAAATAAGAATGAAACTAACACCAAAACATTTTGCACAGGAAATCACCGAGGAAAAATTCAATGTAGAATCACTGTGGAACGATTCTGCCAAAGAAATGTACCAAAGGAGGCTAGCACAGAAGATACAGCTGAAGCAGATAGACGACATCGAAGATATAAACGCGAGCTGGGAGAAAATTAAAAACAATATTGAAGAGGCAGCAACAGAAGCTCTAGGAAAACGCAAAGTCATACTGAACAAAAGAAACAACAACAATACACCATGGTTCAGAAAAGAAATAAAAGACAAATGTAAAGAGAAGAGAGACGCCTACATGAAGTATAAAACATCAAACACTCCAGAATCCAGAGACACCTATAGAAGAATACGAAATGAAACAAAGCAATTGGTACGAAGAACAAAAAATGAACACTGGGAACAGTTTACAAAAAGGATGGAAAGCGACTTCTACGGAACACAAAAACAAATATGGAGATTCATAAGAAACCAACGGAAAGAAATGGCAGAATTGAAGGAATACAATAACATACCAGCAAACGAATGGGAAAGATACTTGACGGAACTGTTTAAAGGAAAGGAAAATCATAATCAAAATAATAACCTACCTGAATTAAGACACGAAATTGAAATCAGTTTTCAGGAAGTAGGGGTAGCCATAAATTCACTCAAAAATAGGAAGTCACCAGGACCAGACGGAATAACCAACGAGCTTCTAAAATACGGAGGAGAAAGTATAACCCTAGAGATGACAAAACTTATACAAAAACTAATATTGCACTGCAAGATACCAGACGCATGGAGAAACAGCATAATGATACCAATGTTCAAAAAAGGAGACAAAGAAGACCCCAACAATTATAGAGGTATAAATCTACTAAACACCGCACTTAAGCTAACCACAAAAGTCCTAACCAACAAAATCAATAAACTAACAACTTTATCAGATGAACAACAAGGATTCAGATCCGGAAGATCCTGCGTAGACGCCGTATTTGTACTGAGACAAATCACAGAAAAGGCCATTGAGTACAATAAACCAGCATATCTATGTTTTATAGACCTGACAAAGGCTTTCGATCGCATCCAAGTCGAAGACGTCTTACATTTACTGTATGAAAGAAACATACCAATCAATATTATACAAACCATCGAAAACATCTACTTTCAGAATCGAATACAGGCAAAGATAAATGGAAAACTAACGCAGTTTATACCAGTACAAAGTGGAGTCAGACAAGGTGACTCATTAAGCCCACTGCTCTTTAATATAATAATGGACGAAATAATAGAAGCAGTACGTAAAGGTCGTGGTTACAGAATGGGGAATAAAGAAATCAAAGTATTGTGTTATGCAGACGACGCCGCATTAATCGCCGAGACAGAAGACGATCTCCAAAGATTAACACACATCTTTAATACAACAGCCAAGAAATACAATATGACAATATCAGCAGAAAAAACCAAATGTATGACAACATCTAAATACCCACTACGATGTAAAATCGAAATTGATGGGAAAATAATAAAGCAGGAAGCAAGGTTTAGATATCTGGGAATTGATATAACCAGTTACGGAGATGTTGAAGAGGAAGTACGACAACAAAGCTTAAAAGCAAGTAAAGCGGCGGGATCTCTTAATGACACAATCTGGAAGAACAAACACTTAAGACAAGACACAAAAGCAAGAATCTATAAAGCAGCAATTAGACCTATATTAACATACACGGCGGAGACAAGGCCTGACACATCTAAAACGAGACGACTACTAGAAACAACAGAGATGAAAATGCTCCGACGAATATCAGGGAAAAGTCTGTTGGATAGGGAGAGGAGCGAAAACATAAGAAGATCATGCAATATAGAAGACATAAATGGATGGGTGACAAAACGGAAACAGGAGTGGAACGAACACATTAGTAGAATGGCAGAGGATAGGATAGTACGAATAGCACGAGATAAGTCACCAAATGGACGAAGAAGTATTGGCAGACCAAGAAAAAGGTGGTGCGATAACCTAAACAATTTAGGAGGATAATATTGAAGAAGAAACAGGCTTTAAAGCCTACATACAAGAAGGAAGAAGAAGAAGAAGAAGAAGAATTTTATTTATCATGGAATCCAGTTATTCCATGATTCCAGTTATAAATCCCAATTGGCTTACTGAAAAGGAACTCCAAGTATTCACTGATGCCGAATAAGGTTTATAACAAACAACTAAGTGTATTTTTTCAAAAAAAATTAAACAAATCCGCTGTTTTTAAGTGTATTTTCTTGTGGCGTACAAAGTACCCAAGTATAACTTGATGCGCGGGTAGTTAAAGGTTAAATTGTTAATTAACAATTTATATTTATGGTCGCAATAATAACCATAATAACTATGATACATCAGAATAACTGTGATTTTCGTATAAAAAGGCACTCACTTTACCTATCTTTTTTTTGGGAGGTGAGAATCTTCTAAAGACCGTCTGGGAAGGTGTTCTAGGTGTGTTGGATTCAATCCGCCACGCTTCACCGTGCCGGATCGCCTATCAACTAAACTCACGTCCTCTTTCTCCAGCCGACGGGTCTGGGACCACTCTTGAGTATATACACTGACCCGTCGACCTTACTCTTAACTCCCCCTGGCACTTTTCGCGTACGTTCCGCAAACTAAGTGACCCCCTAGCTGCCCCACCCCACACACACCTCGCAAAAGACCGGCCAGTGAAGACGACCGTCCCGTGCAACACATGTGTGGGTGAGGCAACCGGAGTGCCCCCCATCCAGCATGAAACTAGCAGGAAGATACCAGTCGGCAATTACGAGTAACTCCAAGCATTCATGTTTTCATTCACTCACACTCACTCTCACACTCATACCTTATAAATTATTACGTAAATAGACTTCCCTATGAGAAATGATGAAAAACGGTTATAAAAAATCTCCTATGTTAATTATCTCCTATTTTAAAGTGTTGTGGTGTGGCTTTGAGCTTATTCTTTTCTTGCCGCTCTTTTTTTGTGTTTTAATAAGAAGGTTCTGGCTCTCTCGTGTGCGCTTTGTAGTTTGTATCGTAATTCATTGTAGTAGGCATCTATATTGTAACATGGTTGAATCTCATGTGTAAGGTCTTCCGGTAGGTTAACCTTCCTGCCATATAACAGTTCGAACGGTGTGTATCCATGATACGCGTTAGGGGTTGTATTGTAGCAGTATGTGAACATTCTGCAACACACATCCCAATTTTCTCTGTCTTCGTCTATGAATGCTCTTACGTACTCGTTCAACGTTCTGTGCAGTTTTTCGCAACTTCCAATGGACTGTGGGTGGTATGCCGTTGAAAAGTTGTGTTCTATTTTTAATAGCTTTGTTAATTCCTGCATTACTTCGTTCTTATACTCTGTGCCTTGGTCTGTTCTTATTTGCTTCATGAGTCCGTATGTTGGTATGAAATGATCAAAGATTCCTCTTGCTATTGTCTCTGCTTCTTTATTTCACACTGGTATGCTGACCGCGTATTTTGTCAGTTCACACAACATTGTGATACAGTATTTATTACCTTCATTACTTCTCGTGAATGGACCTATTGTATCTATGTATACTATGTCCCATGGTTTGGAAGATGTGTCCGATATCACGAACTCTTCGACATGTGTTCTTTTCGGTTTGTTAATTTGACATTTGTGGCATTGTTTTACGTATTTTCTTACGTCTTTTTCCAAATTTTTCCATCGGAATCTTGCCTTTAGCTTCTTAATTAGTCTGTTATTCCCTACGTGTCCTCCGAACATCGGGTGATTATGGTATTCTCCTATTAATCTGTGTTTTTCTTTGTCATCTTTTATTGTTTCTGGTACTTCACATATGTATATTTTTATATTCTTCAATTTTTTATTTCCTTCTTTAATAAATTCATCAATTGTGCACATTTTAAAAATAATATCATTTACGTATATTTTTACTTTACGTACTGCATTCTCTACCGCCAGCTTATCAAGCTGTACCAACGCTTGGTTTAAATCGAAATGATTCAATCCTGTGGCTATGCTTTTGCTGCATTTTATTTTGTTTTTGGCCCTAATGCTCAGTCTTGGTGAGATTAGTTCTGCTCCAAAGGACAAAATTGGTAGTCTATGCGCCTCTACATTATTTAGTACCTTCCTTACTGTCTGTTTGGTGGCTTCTGGCTGTAGTGCGAGTTCACTTTCAGCCTTTGTTTGTCTTGCTTCTTTCTCCTTTTCTTTTGCTTGAGCTCTTGTAATAGCTAGTATATGGGCGTTGTCTATGTATAGGTTTTTTAGTTGATGCAATGTTATTCTTGAAAGGCTGTCTGCGTAGTTACTTTTCCCTGTTATATACTCTATTTCGAAGTCATATTCTTCTAGGTCTAATCTGATCCTCGTGAGTTTTGAGGTTGGTTCTTTCATTGCAAATAGGTGTGTCAAAGGTTTATGGTCTGTTTTTACTTTGAATGTTGGTGCTCCATATAGATAACATTTAAAATAATTAATTCCCCAATGAATCGCTAGTAATTCCTTAACGATTATAGGTTTATTACATTCTCCTTTACTAAAACTTCTTGATGCATATGCTATAGGTAGGTCAATTCCGTTGTAATCTTGACTTAGGATTGGTGAACAACTCTCATTGGATGCGTCTGTTGTTAAGATAAACTGTTTGTTGAAATCAGGATATTTTAAAATTGGTGGTTTCGTCAGAGATGCTTTAAGCTTTTTGAATGCTTTTTCACACTCCTCGGTCCACGAAAATTCTACTCCTTTCCTCGATAATTTGTTGAGTGGTCTGCATATTTCCGCAAAATTTTTAATAAAACGTCTGTAATAGTTGCAAAATGCTACAAATCTCTTTGTTTCTTCCGCTGTCTTAGGTGTCGGATATTGTTCAATTGCTGCATACTTCGCTTTGTCTGGTGATACTCCCTCTTGAGAAAGATCATGTCCTAAATATGTTACTTCCCTTCTAAAGAATTGACATTTTCCTGGGTTATGTTTCAAATTGAATTTTCGACATGTCTCGAATGTCTTTTTCAGGTTGTCTAAGTGATGTTTTTCGGATATTCCAATTACTACGATATCGTCCATGTAAAGAAATGCTTTGTCTGGTGTTAATCCTGAAAATGCTATTGACATTATTCTTGAAAAGCTATTTGGGCTTACATTTAATCCAAAAGGTAATCTGGTAAATTGAAATGCTCCATTTTCTGTGCTGAACGATGTGTATTTTCTCGATGATTTTTCTAATGGTATCTGGTGAAAGCCTGACATTAAGTCTATAACTGAAAACCATTTTGCTCTTCCTAGTTGATCTAATATCGAATCTATTCTTGGTATTGGAAATTTGTCTGTAACTATCTTCTTGTTCAGTTGTCTAAAATCTATGCATAATCTCCATGCTTTTCCTCCATCTATAGCTTTTTTCGGTACCAGTACTACTGGGCTGTTGTACTCGGATGTAGATGGTTCTATGATTCCTTGGTCTCTTAGGTTTTGTACTTGTCGATTTAATTCCTCTGTTTGCGCATGAGGTGTCCTATAATTCTTGATATATACCGGAGTTTGGTCTTTAACTCTTAGTTTTTGTTCGTAGAAATTGTTACAGGTTAACATATCATGCCTTAGGGCGAATATGTCTGAATATTCCTCGCATAACGATACTAAGTTGTCTCGTATGTATTCTGGTATGTCTAATTTCAGTGATTCTCGTAATTCTTTTTTTCTGTCCTTGCTGTCGTTGACTAGCCTATATATATTGAATAGTTTAATATCTAACGTCCTGATTGTGCTTGCGTCTACATTTACTGTTTCGTACGTTGTGTTCAAAATTTTGATGTATGGATTATTACTTGAAATAATTGGTCTTGCTATGAATATTCCTGGTTGTATTTCTTGCTGTTCCACTATCCTGTCTTTCTTTAACGTTTGAAAAATTTTTACGATTCTGTAAATTTCACATCTAGGCGGTATTATTATGGTGTCATTGTCTATATTATCCAGAATTTTCGTACTAATGTAACAATCGTTGTCCTCTTTAATGTGCATTTTAAGATTTGCGTAATCTAGTATACATTGAAAGTTAGAAATAAAGTCTCTCCCAATGATTCCGTCTGTTGGAATTGGAAAGTTAGGTTCTACCAATTGAAAGATGTGTTCGAATCGAGTTCCTTTTACTTCGAGTGTTGTCTCAACTTCTCCCATTGTTTGCAACTCTCCTTTAGTGACTCCTTTTATTTTCGCCTTTGTGTTTGGTTTCACCTGTTCCTTCATAAAAGCTTGTGAACATTTTAGTATTGAAATGTCAGCTCCTGTGTCTATGATAAAAGTGCTTGTGTTTTCAAGAATTCCTGTTTTCATTCGTACAAAGTTCGTTAGGTTTAGGTCGAAGTTGTAAATGTTATATTTTATTTCTGCCTGTGTGCTTCCAACTTCTTGTTCATTCAAAACCCCAACTGCTGGTTTTCTTGCTCTTCTTGACTGTCCTCTATTTCTAGTAACCTTACGTTCCTGTTACGTCCGCCTCTCTGGTTTCCTCTGTATGTTTTATTGTTAAAATATCTGTATCCTCTGTTCGAATAATTTCGTTGATTGTCCGTTGCTTCTCCTTCGTTCCGTTGTCCGAAGTTATTTCTTCTTCCTCTGTCATATTTGTTATGGTATCCTCTTCTGTATTGCTGCTGTCCTCTCCTATTCTCGTAGTTTGTCCTATAATTTAAGACTCTTCCTTGTGCATTTTCTTCAGTCGTATCGATCGACAAAAATTTAGATACTACTTCCTGCGGTGATGTAAAGTTACCTGCTTCCAGTATTAGCTTAGCTTTCTCTGCATTAGCGTTTCGTTTCATTGTTGTTACTACTGCTTCCGTCTCGGACCTGACGTCTCCATCCTTTTTCTATATACCACACTGTTCTAGGGTGGTCGAGGTGCCAGAACAATGACGTGTTTCTCCATACTCGTTGCAGTTTACTTCAGTTTCTTCCCTGGTCTTGGATCGCCATATGACAGCCCTGGCATTAAGGCTATCTGCTCCCGGTGAGGGTGGTTATCCCTTATCCGAGGGGTGGAATAATTGATACGCTTTTACTTGTTGAGTTGTTTTATTTACACTCGCATGAGCATAAGCTGGTAGCACCGCACCCAAAGAACGTCTCGTGAAGAAAGAGACACTATCTTTAATGTGGAAATATTACGTCTGATCACCGAAATAGAATGACGAATGTCTAATATAATAATAAGAATTCCCTTGTTATAGTTTTGCTGTTTATATATTTAGAAATGCCTATTCAGCATCGACCATGAAAAGTGTTTATAATTGCCTCTGCAATTATTAGTGAATCGTGATCTAGGATAACAATATTTATATAATCGAATGAAGGTTGTAATATTGTTATGATGACATAAATAACTGAAAGTAATTATCGTAGATAATTACAGGGTGTTTTTAAGATATATCTACTGAGTACAGATGAATTCTTGTACACCTTGGGTAGGCCGTAAAATTTGCTAGTCAGCTTCGATGTTGTCTCACTTTTCACGAATGTTCCTATAGATGAATCACTGGACATCATAAGCAAAAAGTATCCAATATCACCGGATACACTAAACCTAACCAAACACTGTTTAAATAACACTTATTTCATCTATAAGGAACAAAGATATAAACAAATTGAAGGAGCACCGATGGGTTCTCCACTGTCACCAGTAATAGCGAACTTGTTTATGAACGAAATAGAACAGCGGGCAATAGAAACAGCTGAATACAAACCCAAACTGTGGCTTAGATACGTGGATGACACTTTTATTATCTGGACCCACGGAGAAGAAAAACTAAAGGCTTTTTTAGAAAACATCAACAATATCCACCATAAAATTCAGTTTACCATGGAACTGGAAGAAAACGATCAAATTCCATTCTTAGATGTGTTAATAATAAAGAAACAAGACGGACACATAGGCCATACAGTGTATCGGAAACCGACACACACCGATAGATATCTAAATACTGCTTCACACCACCAACCTGCACAATTGCATTCAGTCATCAAAACCTTGATTACAAGATCCGAAAGACTGACAGACCAAGAACATCAAAATGAAGAAATGCATAACGTGAAAACAGCGTTAAGAAAAAACGGCTTCTCAACATACAACATCGAAAAAGCTCAAAATGCTCGAAGAAGAGATAAGGACCCTACAGAAGACAATAAGCCGATCGGCAAAACCATTCTGCCATATGTGAAGGGTACGACAGAGAAAATAGGGAGAGTGCTGAGGAAACACAACATAGAAACGATATTTAATACGGACAGAAAGTTCTCAACTATTTTACCAACACCAAAGACCAAAATATCGTTAGAAAGCCAAGGTGTATACGAGATTCCGTGTGGGGATTGTGGAAAGTCGTACATTGGACAGACCAACCGAAGAATCCAGGTAAGACGAGAAGAACACCGAAATGCTATCGAAAGGGGAGAAACCACGTCATCCCTGGCTCAACATGTCGCAAATACAGGACACACAATAAACCTGAACCAAACAACGATGTTAGCTAACATCGAAATAAAAAGAAAACGGGAAATCAGAGAATCGATAGAAATTGAAAGAAATCCCAACGGCTTAAACCAAAGAGATGAAGCGCAACGGCTTCCTACAACTTGGAAAACAGTATTGAAGAAAAAGACCAAAATAAATCAGGCCGCAACATCCACGCGTAACATCCCGCCGACGACTGCAACCTACACCGGACCAATAACAAGAGCCAGAGTTCGCGCAGGGCAAGCAGCATCAGGATCAACTACATAAGCGACGGTATCGTGAGTAAAAATTCAGTTTACTTCAAGCAGCAGCGAGAAGCGGAACTACCTGACTTGACAATGGCAAGTGAGATCTTGCCGAAACGTCGTCAAAATAATGGTTTTTATCAAAACCAAAATTATTCAACGCGGAGTCAAACCCGGAAAACAACAGAAAGCACATATAGCTCCCGCGGAAACTTCAAGTGTAACATATATATATATATATATATATATATATATATATATATATATATATATATATATATATATATATATATATATATATATATATATATATATATATATATATATATATATATATATATATATAGATATATATGTATATGAATTAAACGAAAAGATTTCTCTGGTATACAGAAGAAATCTTTTCCGTAGCGGACGCGAAAATGTAAATTTCAAAGTCTTCATAAAAGACGATGAACGACAAAAGACACCTCTTTGTGTCACAGATTTGTCTACAAAGCCACGTTATTCGCTACATATTCTTCAATAACGGAGAAACCGTGATATGAAAGGAAACGGCAATTGCATTTTATTTCACTTCGACCACCACCGATATTCTACACGACGTGTTTCGAGCTCATGTCAAGCTCTCGTCAGGAACATCTAGGTGGATGGTCGAGGTGTAACAAAATGCGGTTGGCCTTTCTGGTAATAATAAAATAACCAGACTTCAGTACACTTGGTACGACATCTATATGAATTAAACGAAAAGATTTCTCTGGTATACAGAAGAATCACGGTTTCTCCGTTATTGAAGAATATGTAGCGAATAACGTGGCTTTGTAGACAAATCTGTGACACAAAGAGGTGTCTTTTGTCGTTCATCGTCTTTTATGAAGACTTTGAAATTTACATTTTCGCGTCCGCTACGGAAAAGATTTCTTCTGTATACCAGAGAAATCTTTTCGTTTAATTCATATAGATGTCGTACCAAGTATACTGAAGTCTGGTTATTTTATTATTACCAGAAAGGCCAACCGCATTTTGTTACACCTCGACCATCCACCTAGATGTTCCTGACGAGAGCTTGACATGAGCTCGAAACACGTCGTGTAGAATATCGGTGGTGGTCGAAGTGAAATAAAATGCAATTGCCGTTTCCTTTCATATCACGGTTTCTCCGTTATTGAAGAATATTTAGCGAATAACGTGGCTTTGTAGACAAATCTGTGACACAAAGAGGTGTCTTTTGTCTTTCATCGTCTTTTATGAAGACTTTGAAATTTACATTTTCGCGTCCGCTACGGAAAAGATTTCTTCTGTATACCAGAGAAATCTTTTCGTTTAATTCATATAGATGTCGTACCAAGTGTACTGAAGTCTGGTTATTTTATTATTACCAGAAAGGCCAACCGCATTTTGTTACACCTCGACCATCCACCTAGATGTTCCTGACGAGAGCTTGACATGAGCTCGAAACACGTCGTGTAGAATATCGGTGGTGGTCGAAGTGAAATAAAATGCAATTGCCGTTTCCTTTCATATCACGGTTTCTCCGTTATTGAAGAATATGTAGCGAATAACGTGGCTTTGTAGACAAATCTGTGACACAAAGAGGTGTCTTTTGTCGTTCATCGTCTTTTATGAAGACTTTGAAATTTACATTTTCGCGTCCGCTACGGAAAAGATTTCTTCTGTATACCAGAGAAATCTTTTCATTTAATTCATATAGATGTCGTACCAAGTGTACTGAAGTCTGGTTATTTTATTATTACCAGAAAGGCTAACCGCATTTTGTTACACCTCGACCATCCACCTAGATGTTCCTGACGAGAGCTTGACATGAGCTCGAAAAACACGTCGTGTAGAATATCGGTGGTGGTCGAAGTGAAATAAAATGCAATTGCCGTTTCCTGTCATATATATATATATATATATATATATATATATATATATATATATATATATATATACAATGATGTTGGATAATCGAGTACAAATATAAAAATAAATAAGCAAAATCATTGGCTAATACTCGTAAAGTGAATGTGAATTTAGTTGGAAATATATAAAATGATGAAGGGTCTTCATTCCATACTTTTCTGTGCAACTATATACACCGGTGTTTCGGCCTATTTGGGCTTCGTCAGTATAGTGTAGCAAGTTAAAAAAGTTGTTTGTTAACTTGTAAAAGGATTACTACAGGAGCAAGGTTACCAATTTTGGTCAGGTTTTTAGAAGACCCGCAGTCGCAAGGCTACAACTAACATTGCCAAGGAGGTAAAGCTACCTGAGGAAATGAAAAGCGATTTTATATTTGTACTCGATTATCCAACATCATTTTATTTAATAATGTTATGGCTTTTCATTTCCTCAGGTAGCTTTACCTCCTTGGCAATGTTAGTTGTAGCCTTGCGACTGCGGGTCTTCTAACAACCTGACCAAAATTGGTAACCTTGCTCCTGTAGTAATCCTTTTACAGGTTAACAAACAACTTTTTTAACTTGCTACACTATACTGACGAAGCCCAAATAGGCCGAAACACCGGTGTATATAGTTGCACAGAAATGTATGGAATGATGACCCTTCATCATTTTATATATTTCCAACTAAATTCACATTCACTTTACGAGTATTAGCCAATGATTTTGCTTATTTATTTTTATATTTGTACTCGATTATCCAACATCATTTTATTTAATAATGTTATGGCTTTTCATTTCATCAGGTAGCTTTACCTCCTTGGCAATGTTAGTTGTAGCCTTGCAAATGCGGGTCTTCTAACAACCTGACCAAAATTGGTAACCTTGCTCCTGTAGTAATCCTTTTACAAGTTAACAAACAACTTTTTTAACTTGCTACACTATACTGACGAAGCCCAAATAGGCCGAAACACCGGTGTATATAGTTGCACAGAAATGTATGGAATGATGACCCTTCATCCTTTTATATATTTCCAACTAAATTCACATTCACTTTACGAGTATTAGCCAATGATTTTGCTTATTTATTTATATATATATATATATATATATATATATATATATATATATATATATATACATATATATCAAGCAGTGATTCTTGAGGATGCAGTCAACTTTTGGCCCACAAGACAAAGAAAACTCTTTGACTTACGGTCAAGCTTTCGAATTTATTTTAATTCTTTTTCAAGACATCTGTTGACAAAAATATACAAATATAAAAATTATGTACTTACAATTTTCTTAATTACTTACTAGTCGTGAGATTACATTAGAAAAATTAGAGACTTTACTAAAAGGACAATCATGCACATATAAAAATTCATTTTAAATACTTCAATTATGTTGTCATGTTTGAAATATGTCACGAAATATATAAAGTGTATATACTTTATGTAGAAGGAAAGTAAAACTAGTAGCAATATAAATTTTTATTAGATTTTATTAGTTTGATCTATGAAAAATAAATTAAGTTCAATTAGTCCAGTCAATTTGTCTAAAGTATATATAAATTTTGATGTTTGATTGTATGATAGAAAATCAGATTATGATGTGCTAATTTTTTGTTGATATGCTAATATGTAACAATAAATGTTACTTAATTTGTCTATACCGGATTTTCTATTTATACATTTTTTATTTTTCTGTATATGTGTCATTTCTCTAAATAACCTCTTCTGTTCATTTTTTACCCTCTGTAGGATTGACGCTTGTGAAAAGTTAAATGTATGATTTAAATTAATTGAGTGGTCGGCTAACGCACAAGCTTGTGACTTATTTGTGTTAATATCACTTCTGTGAGAAATTATTCTACTGTGCAATGTTCGACAAGTTTCCCCTATATAAACTTTATCACAGTCTGAGCAAGGTATTTGATACACAACTTTTGAACTTTCCTTAGTCGTTAGAGGATCTTTAGTTTTAGTGTATAGTTGTGCTATAGTTTTAACATTTCTAGTAGCAATTTTCATTTTTTTCAATCCTTTAAATAATTTTAGAAGTTTTTGTGTTAAGAATGGAATATAAGGTAAAGATCCAAATGTTTGCGATGTTGCTGGTACTAAGGTGTCAACTGTTGGGCTATTATTTATTTCTTGGCTTGTAATGATGGAAGGTGGAGAGGTTGCAGTACTAAAAATTAATTTATTAAGTAGGCCTACCGGATAAGAGTTTTCCATTAATATGTTTTTTAGTCTCTTCAAACTCTGTTCTCTATATGTTGGATGAGATATTTTTATTACTCTACTTTTTAGTCCCAAAATTAAGTTTATTTTCATTCTTGTAGGATGTTCTGAATAGTAATTTATGAATCTTGACAGTAAGTCAAAGAGTTTTCTTTGTCTTGTGGGCCAAAAATTGACTGCATCCTCAAGAATTACTGCTTGATATTTAAATATACAGTCAAGAATACCATAATCTTATATACATATATATATATATATATATATATATATATATATATATATATATATATATATATATATATATATATATATATAATAGTTTTGTTTTGGGGTTGCAGTCACTTATTTTTTAGGGGCAGGATAAGTAAAATTCTTTGTTATTATCGAGCTTTCGCAAAATTTATTTGCTTTTTCAAGATAAGCTAAAATAAGTATATGATAAATACAATGAAATTAGAGATAAAGTACATTGTATATAAAAGCATAAAAAACTTACAACTTGAGGTTATTCCATAAAGTAAACATTTTTACAAAACATAATGTATATAAATTTCTATTTTATATAATCCAAATAACAATGTATATGACTGCAACCCCAAAACAAAACTATTATACATAGTATCAGTCAATATTACCAAACTACTTTATATATATATATATATATATATATATATATATATATATATATATATATATATATATATATATATATATATACACTAGAACCCCGTAAATCCGAACCCCGCGAATCCGAACTTTCGGCAAATCCGAACCAACGGAAAGTGAAAAAAATTTAAAAATTCAAGACAAAAACTTGAAAACATGTTTATTATACAGAGTAAAGCCAGAAAATTGGACAATGTAGGATTACTAGGACTTTGACATTTAAAATTTCTTAAAAATAAATATTATACTTTAATATATAGGTTTATAAAGTGTTTATAAAGGTTAAACACAAACTTACTTTGGTTCTCTCGTAGTCAACTTGAGCCCAAAAATATTGTCCCGACTCTTGCGAGAACGTTTGGCTACTCAAAATCACAATGAAAGCTTTGAACTACTAGTTAAGGCTAACTTTCGGATAATCCGAACTTTTCGGAATCCGAACAGGCTGTCCCCCCAATTAGTTCGGATTTGCGGGGTTCTACTGTATATATATATATATATATATATATATATATATATATATATATATATATATATATATAAATTAAAACTCTAACTCTGATATCTCCTTGTTTTGACAAAATTATTTATTTAATTAATTTCTTATTTCCTCATATTAAATTGAATGAATTTTACTTTCTTCTTTTGAATTGATTTCTCAAATTTGAAATGACTAACTGCGTTACAAAAAAAATTGTTCAATAAACAAGTAAACAAATATGGTCGTGATATAAATAACTTTTCTCCATTCATACAAATGATTTGACTAACCTTTTATTCTTCACTCCCTCGTTTTCTGGATTGCGCTGTCCTTGATTCTCTCAACACGTACTCTCTGGTTGTTGCGAAAAAGTCCTCCTCGTCAAAACTGCTTCCAAGAAAAACACACAGGACTTGCTCGAATATCTCGTGCACAAACGGATAATAATCAGCTACTCGTTCTAGACAAAACAAAGGAATCTCCCTCGGACCAGGAAAATTAACTCTTCAACCGGTCGACGATTTGGTTTCAACTTGACTCTGCTCGCAAAGAGTGATCACACCACTCTACACTGATTATACACTTTTAAAACTCGACTGCTTTCTTCCGATGTCAATTACACAGTGTCCGTATTTTTCTCTCAAATCCATACTCTCACATCCATTATCCCTTCTCCCCATATTTTTCGTTCACTCAACAACAACCTCTCTCAAACCATTTATTTCTTAAGAAACCCAATATTCTTCCACATAACTTTTCCAATTTGTCAAATTCAAAGAAAATCATAATTAGTTATTTTCTACTCTTACAACTAAAATAATACCGTTTGTATACCACATTAAAATACCTTCCCGGAAGGATCTTAAAAACGTTATTGTCCCGTCAACGCTCTCTCCACTTTCTAATCACCGAAATGTTTTGTTAATGTCCCGTCAATTTCGTCGAATAATTATCACTAATCGTTTTAATTTTTCCGAAACACTTGTCTACTAGTAAAATTAAATTCTAAACAAATTTGGCCATATACAGGGTGATGAAAAACTATCATTTCATGGTCGTTGATATAAATTTAATTTTTCTGAATTTCCTTAAAAAAAATTCCACAACAAGATATATATATATATATATATATATATATATATATATATATATATATATATATATATATATATATTGATACATGTATCCATGTGACTTCCAAAGTAGATTCTCGTAATACGTTGTTACTTCATATATACCGTTATGACTTCCGATTTCGGAAGTCACAACGTTTTGCCTATATTTTTACGAATTTGGCTACTAGATGGTATCAGAAGGCTTATATTAAAAATTTCGCTGGAAGTCATATCGTATCTAACATACTCATAAGATCAGATTTTAGTTCGACGGTATATCACCAGCGCTAGTTTCGCTCCCGTGCTACTATACAGGTTATGTACACAACGCGTAGCGTCTTCCGTATACCACACCGCTCGGTGTGACTTCCGTTTTTTGGCAACTCTGTGTAACGGTTTCCAGACATTTATCTGTTGTAGATTCGCGGTCCTAATCGTACATAGTGTTTTGTGTGCCTTTTGTTTTTAAACATGAATAATAGCAGATCTGCTTTACTTTTAAAGTTAGCCTTAAATGAAGGTACAATAAGTGATTATATATCTCTATAATTATATATTTTCTGTACTTATTTTAATCTATAATATTTACTTACCTATTTACTTATATAAATTCATTTTTCTCGTGTTTTTGTTTACTTCCATTTTTACAATGAACTTCTAATTTAATCTACACTCACCGGCACGAAAAACGGGCACCCCAAAAAAATGGGTAATTTTTGATGGCTCGTATCTCCCAAACCTGTTGTCCGATTTAAGTAATTTTTTTAATATGTTATAGCCTTATTCTTTAACAATATAGCTATGATAATATTGTTGATAGACAGGTAAATTTTCATTGTATACCGGGTGTACCAATCAAACTGGGGTTTTTTCTCAATTTTCACAACACCCTGTGGAATATTCTAGCCTTTATAAAATATTTAAATTAAAGCCTAACTATAGCTCCAGGTTTTATTAACATTCTGTTTTTTTATTCATTCCCTTACGTTGGATAATAAAAAAGTTAAGGACTTTAACAACTAGCCATGTTCTTTATCGATATAGGTGTTTCTAAATATAAGTTCGACAAACTTTAAGGGGTAATTTCTGCATGAAAAAATAATGATCGTTTGGCAAAATAATTTTATATTTGCAAGCATTTGCGGACATAGCTTTATCAAGTAAACGATCATTATTTTTTCATGCAGAATTACCCCATAAAGTTTGTCGCACTTATTTAGAAACACCATGTATTGATAAAGAACAGATAAAGAACATGTTTAGTTGTTAAAGTCCCTAACTTTTTTATTATCCAACATAAGCGAATGAATAACAAACAGAACGTTAAGAAAACCTGGGGCTATAGTTGGGTTTTAATTTCAATACTGTATAAAGGCTAGAATATTCCACAGGGTGTTGTGAAAATTTAAAAAAAAAACCAGTTTGATTGGTACGCCCAGTATACAATGATAATTTACCTGTCTAGAAACAATATTATTACAGCGATATAGTTAAAGAATAAGGCTATAACATATTAAAGAAATACTTAAATCGGAGAATAGGTTTAGGAGATACGAGCCATCAAAAATGACCCATTTTTTGGGGTGCCCGTTTTTCGTGCCGGTGAATGTATCTATTAAATAATCTAAATTATTTTTAAAAATCTTATTAAAAGCTTAAATACAAGAAATGTAGGTAAATGTTCTCATTTAACGAAATTTCCGAAAATTGCGTATTTTTTTGACCCAAGTAGGCTGAAAAATCGATTTTATAGTTATTGTTATTTCGAAAGTAATAAAACGTGTAAAAATATACAAAAAAATTGAATGTACAATTACAATATAATGGAATTAAATACACGAAAAAAGAGCGATAAAAAGTTTAAAGTAATAAATTCTAGTAATAATATGAAATACAGTAAACTCTCTCTTAAGGGGGTAGGCGCAAAATCTCGGTCCAATGCTATTTAAATGCATTCATTTTTTACGAATTCTGAGAAAACTAATAAATACTTTTTAAAACTTACACCCAGAATGAAAGATTATTATTCCGGAGGACCGAAAGTCCCTTAGAATAAACAAAAAGTTTCTTGATAATGAAATATTCGAAATTAAAAATCACACTAACTTTTCTCTTGTTTTTTTATCCCGTTATCTTATTAAAATAAACATTATATAAGTTTTCAGGGACTTTCGGCCCTCGGTAATAATGTAATATTCCATTCTGCGTTTAAATTTTTCAAAAATACTTATTAGTTTTCTCAGAATTCGAAAAAAATTAGTGCATTTAATTAGCATTTTACCAAGATTTTGCGCCTATCTCCTTAACGGACACCTCCTCTATACGGACGGTATTTAAGACAAAACTCATTTGCCGATAATATTGAACCTGTACTCTTCAACGGACACTCCCTTAAAATGATGTGTAAATGAAAAAAATACATAGGTATTTTTTCCAAATATTTTAGAATACAAAACTACATATATTTTATTATTTAAAATTAATACAGAGATGTCAACGAGTGATCTTTGATACTGTTTAATTTATCAGCATTGATGTTTCTACTACATTCTCAACTGTTTAGCAAAATGTGGGATCCGTAATTAAAATATAATATGTGTGTCGGTCATTAAAAGAAACGTGACACCGTAACATTCATATGTTGTGACTAAAAATTCTGCTTGAACGGAAATGTCTGCTTGAACATATCCAATAAAAATTTTATTTTCTTTTAAAAATGTTTGGGATTAAAGGGCGACTTGACTGTATGATAAAACAATAAATATACAAACAAAACTTGTAATTATCAAGATTTTTGCTGTAAACTCGTGGAGAAATACATCAAATACTTAAAAAGACCTTAAATTATACAAAAAAACAGTTGAATAATTGAAATATGCACTAAAATATTATGCTTTTATACATTTATAAAAAACGCAATAATTATTGGTGTATTGAAAGTAGGTATTTTATTTTACCTAGTCCAGGTTGTATCTTAGTCGATAGGAAAAATATTCTGATTCGTTTTTTACGATCTTACCGAAATACATTCGAACCCGCTTATCTTATTGGAATAGACTTCGTGCCAATCAAAAGTATTCCTATAACCGGGATATTTTAATAACCGATCATTGGTCGCTAGTAGAAACGTTTCCGGACCGCAAATTTCTATTCCTTAAACCGGGATATTCCTTTAAGAGGTATTCTAATAAGCGGGTTTAACTGCAGTATAGTTCATTAACGGTTTTTGCTCCAAATTTTAAAGAACGGATTGACGTGAAATTTAGCATACACATAGGTAACATGTCAAAGAAAAAAGTGAAAAGAAAACTTTGCCCTGGGGGGCGAGTTTCTCCTCTTCTCGGAGGTGAAAAATATACGTTCAAAATAAGTTCGGAAATGGATAAACTGACTAATTCTAAGCAACTTTTGTTACATAGAATTTTTGTTATATAGAGTTATTTGCGAGTCAATATGGCAATTTATCATCAAAAAAACACTTTTATACGGTTTTTTTGCCAATAACTCAAAAAGTAAGTATGTTATCGGGAAAAACATTAAAAATATAGCTTATAAAGTAACAAAATTGATGTACGTATGAACTTTTTAGAATCAGTAGAAGCAAAGTTGTAGCTAATGTAAAACAGGAAACAGGTTCATATTCGTCAAATTTAAAAACGAATAATTTCACGTGAAATAACCAAAAAATGATAGCAACCAAAAAATGATGCACTGTTCTGAGACAACTTATTACAACTTTTAGTTAAAGTAGGTCCTATTTTTGTTAAAAAAATTCGAAACAGCACCCCTTAATTGGAATCTCATATGAAATTAATACTTACCGCTTCACAAGTTACTTAACTTATATAATATTTATATGATCTGTATATCTTATATGATCGGCTCAAAGGGCTAATTTTTGAAAAAAATTGGTTTTAAAGTAAAATTTTTTGCAGAAAAAAATGCTGTTTCAAAATGACATAAAATTTATTAGTGACACTAAAAATTACGAATAGTAAAAAATGTAGGTTTTGCTTTTCTAAATATTTAGGATTATGTGTTTTTCTTTGAGACAAATATTGGTTAAGATATGGCTGTTCAAAATTATCTTACACAGTTGGTTAGTGACTAGTTCAATCCCTTTCAATTACATCCCCTTAAAATAAGCATTTTGAACCGATGAAGCTTACAGATCATATTTATAAACAATACATACACGAGTAAATCAACTTCTGAAGTGGTGACTATTCATTTCATTTCGGATGCTAATTAGGGGGTGAATTTTATAATTTTTTACAAAAAAAAAGGATCTTCATTTTGAGCGTAACTTCCTTAATTTAATGCTAAAACTGTTTTAACCTTTTTTTAAACACTACAAAAAAGTTGTAATGAGTGTTCCCCAAAAAGTGCTTTAGTTTTTGACAGTTCACGTTGAAATATTCAATTTGGAATTTGGCGTGTATGAACCTATTTTTCATTAGTTACAACTCTTCTCTTACTGGGTCTAGGGATCTCATTCATAAGCACACCATTTTTTTTTTACTTTTTTATGGGCTATATTTTTCCTAAGAATGGTTTTTTCGATAAAATACTTACTTTTTGAGTTAATTGCCAAAAAAAGCGTTAAAAAATGTTTTTTTTGTTGAAAAATAAACATATTTACTCGCAAATAACTCGAAAAGTAACTAAGTGAAAAAATGCTATAGAACAAAAGTTGCCTAGAATTAGTCAGTTAATCCATTTCCGGACTTATTTTGAACGTATATTTTTTCATCCCGAGACGAGGTAAAAGTCACCCCCATGGCAAAAGCACACATCGGCACAATATCAATGTGCTTCTTTGACATGTTACCTATGTGTATGCCAAATTTCATGTCAATCTAAGCGGTTTCTTAAAATTTATGGGTTTAGCAATATTTTACCGTCAGCGAACGGACTAATAGTAGAGGATCCGATATAAGGCCGATCTGCATCGATCTATTTATTGGATAACGTGTGCGTGAAGTAACAATGTATTTTAAACGGGATTTACTTTTTCGCACTGTTTTTGACACACTTTCATATAATCAAATATCCTTAACTTTAGCGTTGTCATGGTGATGACATAATGAGCAATAAATTACAAAAAAAAAATTGACAGTTTTATGGTTTGAAAGAAATTAGAATGTTTAAATAAGTTCTAAAAATTGTAGAATAGGAATGAATTCCAGTGATGGAGAGTTACAGTTATTTTATTTGTTTATCGTAGATAAAATATTGTATGAAACTGTGCGTGAAGTACTTTTTGCGAACTTACGCGATGTATAGCACTCGCTCCGTATAGCACTCGCTCCGTTGTCGCTCGTGCTCTAAACATCACGTGCATTCATAAAAAGCATACTTCACGAACTGTTTCATAAATAACTATTTTCATATATTAAAAAAAATGTTTCGACCCGGGTAGATATTATTCCAGATTTTCAGATTTCAGCACAGTGTTAGATGGTTGGGGCATATATGGAGAGCAGGTAGCGTAACAACTATAAACTCAATTTTACAATGGAAACCCGGAGTTAGAAGGAGACGCGGAGGAACTAGAATAAATGGTTACAGGAAGTAAAGGAAAATTTATATAGGGCAGGAATTAGAGACTAGCAGAAAAAGACAGAGGATAGAAAGAAATGGAGAAGCACAGTCAATAGTATCGAGTAGCAGACTGGGACTAATCTGCTCTAAAAAGATGGATCTAGATAGCTTTTTAGCGGCTCAACCCCACCTGGTGTATTTAGCCATTTAATTTTCTTATTACACATTATTATTGGTCCATCAAAAATTAAAAGGACGGTGCCTGTAATAAAATCTAAAATTCAAAATTTAATCAAGAAAAATAATAAATATTAAAATTTCCTATAAGTTCAAATTTATTTATTAAAATTTTTGATATAATTTTCATAAATAAATTACTTACTAATAACACTTTTTTAATTAATTAAAAAAAATCCATTTTGCAACAATAATAAAATATTAGTATTTGTAAAATAAATATCAATCATATCATAAATAACACAGGTTTACAAAAAAAAAACTAAATTTCGGACTATTTGAAGAAACCATATTACAAGGGGGTTTTTGGGGTGGCTGATCACGAATCCGGGGTCCGCTCACCCCTTTCACGCCAGGTAAAGGTCATTTCAAGGTCAAATCAAGATAAATCGACAGTCGCTCTGAGAAAGTATATTAGGGCGTTTTTGGTGTCGCTGATGACGAATCAGGAGTCCGCTGACCTCTATCACGTCTAGTTCAAGGTCAAATCAACATAAATCGACACAATCGCTCTGAAAATATAGGGGTTTTGGAGTCACTGATCATGAAAACTGCGGTCCGTTGAGCTCTACCACGTAAGGTAAAGGTCATTTCAAGGCCAAATCAGGACAAGTCCACAAAACTGATTTGACCTTGAAATGACCTTTATCTTACGTGGTAGAGCTCAACGGACCCCAGTTTTGTGATCAGCGACCCCAAAAACCCCCTAATATACTTTTTCAGAGCGATCGTGTCGATTTATCTTGATTTGACCTCGAAATGACCTTGAGCTAGACGTGATAGAGGTCAGCGGACACAAAATTCGTCATCAGCGACCACAAAAACCCCCTAATATACTTTTTCAGAGCGACTGTCGGTTTATCTTGATTTGACCTTGAGATGACCATTACCTGACGTGATAGAGGTCAGCGGACCCCGGATTCGTGACCAGCGAACCCAAAAACCCCCTAGTCACATGGTTTCGTCAAATATTCCGAAATGTATTTTTTTTGTAAACCTGTTTAATCAAAAGAATATCAATCTTTTAAATTAAATAGACAACTGTAAAACATAGAACTGCATTCACAACTGTATTCACAGTAAAAGTTTCAAAATATCACACATTACGCTTAAAGTAAGAGGTAAATCAGCAGACGAGTCGTTGTGACTTCCAAAATATGACAACACCGCTGGAAGTGACAACGCACCTTGAACTACCCTATATATGGAAGCCATAACGTATGCTGTACGCTTCGGTATATACATATATATATACAAAATTTATTTTGGTAAATCCTTTCCCCTCAATAGGTAGACCCATTTTATAAGCCCCCCTTTTGCCAAATACACAATTTATAAAAAATAATTCCTAGTAGAAAAGGTGGAAGTCGGACAGCCTCTTCTGTATACCGGAAGTCACAACTTAACGTGCATCAATATATATATATATATATATATATATATATATATATATATATATATATATCCCAAGAAACACAAAATTATATAATATATACATATAATATAAAAATTATATATAATAACATTTGTTTTAGACTGAATTTGGAAAAATTGGTATCTCGTTCAGCTGCCATCATCCACTAAATTCTTTGATATTTGGTGTTAATGGAGCAGAAATAGTTTTCAATCCATCAGCTGCTGTAAGTACATATACATAAATTTGTGACTAAAATTGACCTTAAAAACATTATATTGACATTTAGCTATACAGGGTGTTTCATTGGGAAAGTAACATACGTTAACTGCAGAAAGAGGATACTTAGGCGGTCTCAAAAATACCATACATAATGGGTCTTACTCCATTAATAACAAAGATACTGAATGTTTTATCTATTTTGCCATTTTCTTAATTGGTTCATAACTTTTTAACCACACTGTATATTTATTTTATATTTGGCACGCAAATATCGTTTAAGGTGTACAATAAAGTAAATTATTTACAATTGTAAAAATCCAGGTCCGGATTAAAGAAAATTGGAAAAATATTCCAACCCAAAAACAACACCCTGTACATTAAATTTTTTTAAAATGGATTTTTCAGTTGAAAAGAGGATGAAAAACTAAATTTAGTGGTATACTTTGAATTTTTGGCAAAATGATTTTTCTGGTCAAATTTTGAATTTAAATTCTGAAATTATGTGAATTTCGAGAGCTCTAAGTAGAAAAAAATTGAAATACAGGTTACAACTTGTTAACCGCACTGTATATTCATTTTATATTTAACACGCGAATATTCTTTTAGGTGTCCAATCAATTAATTTATTTACAAATAAAAAAAATCCAGGTCCGGATTAAAAAATATTGTATAAATGTTCCGATAAAAAAAAACGCCCTGTATATTAAATTTTTTTAAAATGGATTTTGCATTTGAAAAGAGGCTGAAAAACTGAATTTAATGGTACACTTTGAATTTTCGGCAAAATAATTTTTCTGGAAAAAATTTGAATTTGAATTCTGAAATTATGTGAATTACGAAGCTTAAAGTAAAAAAAAATAAAATATGATTTAATTTTAATTAATACCATTATTTAATCTAAATTGGTAAAATATTAACATTTTGGCACATAATAATTTTTGATGGTGGTAATTTTGAATAAGTACTTTAGTTTTGAATAGTTTGCTGCATATTTTCTCTGTTTTGTTATAATTTTTAGATACTTTGTTGATTAAAGTGATGTATTCTTTATTGACCCTTTATTATTTATTAATTATTTAAAGATGAATATTCGCCATAAACTATTTGTCACAGATAATAAAAAAACACGGAAATGTTTTAACAATTAGATTAAAAAATGGTATTAATTAAAATTAAGTCGCATTTTAATTTTTTCTTCTTAGAGCTCTCGCAATTGACATAATTTCAGAATTCAAATTCAAAATTTTATCAGAAAAATCATTTTGCCGAAAATTCAAAGTATACCACTAAATTTAGTTTTTCATCATCTTTTCAAATGCAAAATCCATTTTAAAAAAATTTAATATACAGTGTGTGTTTTTGGGTCGGAACATTTTACAATATTTTTTAATCCAGACCTGGATTTTTTATAATTGTAAATAAAAAAATTGATTGGACACCTAAAAGAATATTCGCGTGTTAAATATAAAATAAATATACAGTGCGGTTAACAAGCTGTAAGTTGTATTTAATTTTTTTTCTACTTAGAGCTCTCGCAATTCACATACATAATTTCAGAATTCAAATTCAAAATTTGACCAGAAAAATCATTTTGCCGAAAATTTAACGTATACCACTAAATTTAGTTTTTTATCCTCTTTTCAACTAAAATATCCATTTTAAAAAAATTTAATATACAGGGTGTTTTTGGGGTCGAAACATTTTTACAATATTTTTTAATCCAGACCTGGATTTTTTATAATTGTAAATAAAAAAATTGATTGGACACCTAAAAGAATATTCGCGTGTTAAATATAAAATAAATATACAGTGCGGTTAATAAGTTGTAAGTTGTATTTAATTTTTTTTCTACTTAGAGCTCTCGCAATTCACATAATTTCAGAATTTAAATTCAAAATTTGACCAGAAAAATCATTTTGCCGAAAATTCAAAGTATACAACTAAATTTAGTTTTTCATCCTCTTTTCAACTAAAAAATTCATTTTAAAATAATTTAATGCACATGGTGTTGTTTTTTGGTCGAAACATTTTTCTAATATTTTTTAATCCGGGCCTGGATTTTTTACATTTGTAAATAAATTAATTTATTGTACACCTGAACGGATATTTGCGTACCAAATATAAAATAAATATACGGTGTGGTTAAAACGTTATGAACCAAATAAGAAAATGGCAAAATAGGTAAAACACCCAGTATCTCTGTTATTAATGGAGTGAGACCCATTAAGTATGGTATTTTTGAGACCGCCTAAGTGTCCTCTTTCTACAGATAACGTATGTTACTTTCCCAATGAAACACCCTATATAACTAAATACAAACAAACTGGAAATATATTTATACTTTATATTTTGAAAGTTTCTTCCGATGAGGCCAACGTTTCTAATGATATTTTCTCTATGGACATTGCTTCATTAGAAAATAAAGTTTCTGGTCATATCATATATCTGCAAAGCAAAATCTATAACGGGATTTGTTCTCTAGTAAGCAAAGTTTCTGCAAACACCTCTTTGGAAATCTGTAAGGTCACTTCTGACTTCGACGAAAAATATCCTCGTAAAAAACTAAGCTCTTGCCGATATTTTGGCATTCGAAGAAAATATGAAAGAGATGGAAAAGAAGATAGAGAGAACCCGTTTCAGCAGAGACAAAAGACTACGAGACAAAACGTAAGTTAAAGACTCAGCTGACATTTGAAGGGAGTGATGGTTCTGTTCCTGTTATGTAAAGTCCCAACTTTCGACGGAAAATCGTCATGGAGCAACTACATGAAATAATCAAATGAGCTGCAAGAGCGAATGGATGGTCCGAAAAAGAGAAGGCTGTAAAGCTGACTATTTCTCTTCGAGAATATGTCTTACGACAGAATCATAGCCGTATAGGAGACAGATAATTTTTCTCTTTAGTCCTGGCGCACCCGGAGGGAGTGTAATGATCCTCGCTATGTCGAGTAGGTTTAACATTGAAAGAAATGATACTCTTATTCAAGAATATGGGGTAGATATTACCAGGTTAGTACGAGTAGTTATAAATAGGCGGAAGATCGGACTTCCGGTCGGTCTGTAAGACCGACCCGGAAGTCCCATCCTCCGCCTACGGAAGATTCCCATCCTCCGCCTAGGTCTGTAAGACCGCTCTCATCCTCCGCCTACTTAGAAAAATTCCTATCCGCCGCCTAGGTTTGTAAGACCCCTCTCATCCTCCGCCTACTTAGAAAAATTCCCATCTGCCGCCTAGGTTTGTAAGAGCGCTCCCATCATCCGCCTACTTAAAAAGATTCCTATCCTCCGCCTAGCTACAGGATAGATCACTGATAACAACAGGAGGAACAAGGATCAGCGATAATAACATTCAGAAAGGCTAATAGTCATTCAGTCAAGTGCAAAATGGATAAGTGGAAAGTTGTATTTCAAGATTACCAAAGATTCAAAAAGAATAATAGTATGATAGAACCCAAACGAGTTAATCCTATACCCCAGAACAAATGTTAGTTTGAAAATAATATCTCAATTTTGTTGGAGTACATTACTGCTTCTGATTGGTGGAAAATCCCGAAAGAAATACGCAATGAACTGGGCCAATATTTACCTTGCAAAAAGAACTATTTTAAACATAAGTGGAGTGATACATGTGGCCCTTTCACTGAAAGATGTTTATTTTGTAATATAGAAAATCATAAACCTTAATGAAATGTCTATTTCATTTTTAACCTTGTACTGATTGGTGAAAAATTCCGATGCAAAGAACTAGGCCAATATCTACCTTATAAATATTTTTAAGCATGAATATAGAAAATAATAAACCAAAAAATATTAAATCCGGTTTAGATATTTTAACGGAAAGTTTTTTGACCAATATAGAACATATCAGTTTTAGTAAATTAAAAATAAATATAGCATTAAAATATCAAATCCGTTTTAGATATTTTTAACGGAAAGTCTTTTGACCAATATAGAACATATCATTTTTTAGTAAATTAAAAATAAATATAGCATAATCACAGATTACGAAATCAGCTTGCATCCTCTAAGATTTAGCTATATTTAAAAATCCGTTTCCTCTAAGATTAATTACAAAACCCTTTTAGGTAACCTCCGGTATGCTATTTCTAGTGTTATCCTTGAAGAAAATCGAAAGGAATCAGTAATTAATTGCTTTCATCCGAAAGACAATTTTAGCATTTTAAAAATTATGAATTAAATTATTTAGATATAAATTGCAATTGCAGAACGTGGAGTTGTGATTTAGGTACTATGTCAGAACAGCAGATCGAAATTGTTGGATTAACTTGGTTAATTATTGCAGGTCTAGACAACGAGACTTTGACTTTTGACCGCGTGAATGACGCATGCGTAAAGTAATCAATTAGGGTGGAGGAAGCTGTACTGGCAGATAAATTTAACGACTTTGTAAGGACTCTTTTAGTCTAGTGAGACAGCTTTCAGAGTTCAGTTCTTTGTTCTTAAGTATCCAGTTAAAATATGTCTATTTTGTCAAAAAGTGACTATCTGGCTCTTTTGAGTGTCAACGACATTAATACTCTTTCTCCGGCGGATATGGCGAAGGGTTACGAAGAGTCACCAAGAGAATGGTATCATTTACTCTTAAATGAGAGTGATTTTTCTCTTCTAGCATATGCTCCTAATGTAAAATGGTATTCCATTTGCCGTTGTCATTTAGTAGCAGACGACGGAAGTACTGCACACGAACATCTCCATTCATTAATTCATTTTACGAATGGATCTACAATGTTGGCTTACAAGAAGAAACTACAACGTGCAGGGAAAAGACTACATCCAAAAACTACATTTAGAAAAATTATTTGTTTGGATCATTGTGTTAGTGTTTTGAGATACATTGCCTGTGTTGATGGTCAAAAACCCCTTCGTCGAGATGGAGATGGACTTTTCGGTAAACCTCACTCCCATTACGAGAGAAGAGTATTTAAATCAGAATGGTTACATTCGAGAGGAAAGTTCTGTGCAGGTATACGCAAAGAAATTTCTACCCTAGCGAGCAGAGGCGTTAGCAATTTAGAAAAATATACATCAGAGCATGAACTACATGTCAAATCAACCTGCAAGTGTGAAAGAGGTGAGGAAGGTATTAGAAGGAAAAATGAAGCAAATGAAAAGAGAAGAACATTTTACAAAAGTGAACGTGGGATGGCGATACGAAAATCATACAAGGAAAAAATGCATCAAAAACGAAAAATTATTAGTGAACTAATGAATTTAGGTTCAAATAAAAAGGCAGAACTGCAAAGAGAAACAATTTTAAAATTATTAGTATTATTATAATTTATTAATAAATAATATGTAACATCTTGGTATTTTATTTCGTAATACAAAAAACACGTAATACACTTTTCGAATGCGATAACTCTTGGAATTTTATTTAGAACAGTTCAGTCCAAGCTAAACTGTATCATGTCTAATAGAGAATTGACCCATTTAATTTGTATTGAATTTTTGTCCAAGGTTGACTTAAATGTCCATCACAGGACTCCTCTGTCCAAGGTAGACTTTCCGTTTTCCATGCTTTTTATATGGGTGTCCAGGATCCTATATAATGTTGGATGCATTCTGGTACCATACTTTTAACATATCTGGATAACATACAATGTCTTTTACTGTTCCAGTCACAGGCATCAAGTACTCATTTGACTTTCGTCAAGTCAAGATCGTTTCGACAGCAAATGAGTATAAAAATTAACATTAACATACGATAGAAAAAGATAATTACTGTATTAAGGTTTTTACCTTCATTAACTAGTTAAATTCAATAAATAGTCCGGGCGCTTTAGTGAAAATATGTGCCATGGGAGTGCAGAAATACCAAGAAAGGTGAGCAATTAAATTAAATAAAATGGAAAATTCCTACTATTTTCAACCAGGACAACAAATACAATCACAACTTAATTATGTAGATCCTAATAACCAATATAATCAACCCAATTATCCACAAATACAGGGTCCCATACTACAGCAAATGCAACCTACGGTTTCCCAATATACTCCTTCAATACCCACCATGCCCAGTCACAGTCAATGTCTTTCACAAATCTCACAACCACCACAAATATATTATAATCCTAACATGGTAACCCCAACAGAAAAAGAACCACATGACAAAAACGAATGGCAAACAGTACAAGGTAAACAAAGTAAAAAAAGATTAAATTCTCCAGATGAAGACAAAATATACAGACAAACTAAAATAACGAAGTACTGGCTTCAACAACCTATTGAAACTAAAAATCGTTTTGAAAATCTGAGCAAAGAAGATGAGGAAACAATGGAACAGGGAAAAGAAACCAACGAAACTAAAAAACCTCCACCAATAACCATATATAACGTAGGTACTGTAAATCCTATACACTAACTACTTAAAAAAATTACAAATAACGAGTATACAATAAAGAGCCTAGGCACAGACACAGTGAAGGTCCAACTTAATCAAGCTGACCATTATGAGCCTGTAATAAAAGAGTTAGAAGCGAAAGAAACCCAGTTCCATTTATATAGATTAAAACAAAATAAAACATTTCGAGTAGTCATAAAAGGTCTTCACCATTCAACTGATGCTAATGACATTAAAACTAGCTTAAAAGAATTGGACCATGAAGTGACTAACATATATAATATCAAACACAAAATAAATAAATCACCACTACCTATGTTTTTTATAGATCTCGAGCCTAAAGACAATAATAAAAAAATATACGAAATTACAGTTTTAGCAAACAACAGAGTACAAATTGAAGCTCCTTACACAAAAAGAGAAATCCCTCAATGCGCAAGATGCCAGGGATATGGCCATACAAAAAATTACTCCAGAAAAATTGCACATTGCGTTAAATGCTCTGGACCACACCTAACGAAGGAATGCTCAAGAAAAGTAAGAGATGAAAACGTAAAATGCATAAACTGCAAGGGAAACCATCCAGCTAACTATAGAGGATGCGAAGTGCATAAACAACTGCAACAACAACTGTACCCCACACTTAGGCAAAAAAACATAGAACAGCAGAAAAGAGCCGACTCCAGAGTAAGACAAGGAGTGAACTTCGCGCAAGCTACCAACCAAAGTAATATAAGCAACAACCCCATCACAATGCCTTCAAATCCAAACCCGCTCCCACAAAGTACACAAGTAGTGTCCCCGCACACAGCTAATAAAAACTATCTCAGCAAATTAGAAAATATGATAGGAAAACTTACCGAACAAATAGGAACCATACTTAATCTACGGTCACAGTCATTAATAAAATTGCATAATGGCAGCGCAATATAAGTTTAAAATAGGAGTCTGGAATGCTAATGGCCTTCAACAACATATTGATGAAGTAGAGTCATATATAAATAATGAAAACCTTGACATGCTGCTTATATCTGAAGCTCACTGTACAGAAAAACACCACTTCCGTATACCAAAATACAAAGTGTACACTACGAAACATCCGAGCGAGAAGGCACATGGAGGAACCGCAGTAATTATACGGGATAATATTCAACATTTTGAGAGAGAAAAATTTTCTAAGGAACACATACAAGCCACGAGCGTAACTATAACAAATGCCTCCAGTCCACTAACCATATCTGCAATTTACTACCCGCCCAAACACAACAATAAACAAGAACAATACGAAGAATACTTCAAGATATTGGGCAATAAATTTCTAGCCGGCGGAGACTACAATGCCAAAAATACCGTTTGGGGATCACGTATAACAACCACTAAAGGCCGAGAACTATTAAAGGCAATGAATGCAAATAACCTCAAATACCTAGCTACTAATGAACCTACTTACTGGCCATCAGACATCAACAAACTTCCAGACTTCTTAGACTTCGCAACCATCAAAGGCCTAGATATTAAAAAATGCAAGGTGACCACATCTGATGACCTGTCCTTCGATCACTCCCCGATAATAATCACAATACATTCAGAGATCTTAAAAAAAAGAAATGCCCCCTACATTATATAATAAAAAAACCAATTAGGATGAATACAGAAACAATTTAGATAACCTAATATCACTAAATATACCACTTAAAACAGAAAATGATATAGACGTCGCGACAGAAGACCTAACGACAAAAATCCAACAAGCTGCATGGAACGCAACTCCAATAATATACCGAGAAGGAAAAGGAAACGAACTACCCCAGTCAATTAAAGAGAAAATAAATATTAAGAGAAAACTGAGAAAACAATGGATGAAAAACAGAACACTATAAAATAGAAGAAAATATATCAGAGCTACCACAGAATTAAAACAGACATTATCGAACAGTAAAAATGAAAACATTAAGAATTATTTAGAATCTCTAACCCCAACGGAAGCCTCAGACTACGCACTATGGAGGGCTACAAAAAGCTTAAACAACCTCAACAGTTTAATCCTCCAATTAGAAACGGAAATAAATGGGCAAGAAATGACAAAGAAAAATCAGAAGTCTTTACTGAACACTTAAAAAAAGTATTCCATCCATACGATCCAGAGCAGCATTCAGAAGATAATGAAATAGACGAAACACTTAATGCACCCTTCCAAATGGACCTGCCTGTAAAAAAAATTCTAGTAAGTGAAACCAGAAATATAATAATAAATGAACTTGACATTAAAAAAGCACCAGGATATGATCTTATCACAGGAAAAGTGCTTCAGGAATCAACACCCAAATGCTTTAAATTACTAACATATATCTTCAATGCCGTCCTCAAACTAGGGTACTACCCAAAGATCTGGAAAGTAGCACAAATAATAATGATCCCTAAACCAGGCAAAAAATTAGAAGAAGTTACCTCTTATCGACCTATTAGCTTGCTACCAACTATCTCCAAAATTTTCGAGAAAATATACGTCAAAAAGCTGAAGTCGATAACAGAAATGGTGCACTTCATTCCAGACTACCAATTTTAATTCCGAAACAAACATGGCACTATCGAACAAGTACATAGAATAGTTAACAAGATTAACGATGACTTCCAACAAAAACGTTATTGTTCTGCTGCATTTATTGATATGTCACAAGCATTCGATAAAGTTTGGCATATTGGACTCTTCTACAGAATTAAGAAGCTACTTCCATATCCCCACTTCCTGTTACTAAAATCATACCTAACCAATAGACACTTCCTTGTCAGACAAAATCAAGAATACTCTTCTCTGAACGCCATAAAATCAGGGGTACCACAAGGCAGTGTACTCGGACCTATCCTGTATTTGTTGTACACTAGTGATCTTCCTACTACACCGACGGTTACAATAGCCACATTTGCGGATGATACAGCTGCTCTTTCTTCACACGAAGACCCAAAGATTGCATCAAGACAACTTCAAATCTGCCTTAACAAGATACAAAAATGGCTGTCGAAATGGCGCATGAAAGCTAACGAACTAAAATCTACACATGTAACATTTACACTTCGTAAAGAAACTTGCCCACCAGTACAACTTAACAACAACAATTTACCTCAAGCCGAAGATGTAAAATACTTGGGAATCCACCTAGACAGAAGACTAACATGGCGAAAACATATTTTCACTAAACGCAAACAGCTAGGACTAAAACTAAGCCGTCTATATTGGATTATCGGCAGAAACTCGAAGTTGTCTCTAGAAAACAAACTACTGGTCTACAAAGCCATTATAAAGCCCATTTGGACCTACGGTATCCAGCTCTGGGGAGCAGCTTCTAATAGCAACCTAAATATAATACAGAGGTTCCAAAACAAGACGATAAGGCTGATTCTTGATGCTCCATACTACGTACCCAACTACGTGATCCAACGAGACTTAGCAGTTCCAACAGTGCAAGAGGTGATAAGTGAATATAGTGCAACATATCGCGAAAGAGTGTCTGAACATCCTAACGAGTTAGCCAAGCGGTTGTTTGAAGACTTACATGAACATGAAGAAAGAAGATTAAAAAAATTCAAACCAAGAGACTTAATTAATAGGTCTAAGTAATTAGTAATGTACAGCCGGTTCCTAAAAAAACTGATACGACTCTTAGTAAGATTTGATCATGTTGAGCAGTGTATTTGATTGATCTGACATTATATTTATTATGACATACAAATAATAAAATAAACAAACAACAAACAACTGATTACTTATTATGTTAATTCATAAATTGTACTAATTATTAAGGTCTAAATGTTTATATTATTTTAAATATATCTAAACTTTTATATTAACTATCTAAATGATAGTTTTTACATCAAATAGATCACATAATTATTGTAAACGTGGATTATACAACAAAACAAATTAATATTCAATTCAGCCCTGTAACTTATTAAAATAAATATTATAGAAGTTTTCAGGGACTTTCAGCTCTCGGTAATAATGTAGTCTTTCATTCTGAGTTTAAATTTTTCAAAAATATTTATTAGTTTTCTCAGGATTCGAAGAAAATGAATACAATTAAAATACATTGAGAATTTTGACATGCGTCACAATTTTGCATTAACTCAATGTAAAATTCTAAACTGTTAAATTCCAGCTTCCCTAATTATTTGACATCAAAAGACATTAGAAACTATTTGTAGAGGATTGAAATCTGTATTGAAAACAACTGTTAAAAATGTAATACATTTCAGTTTTCAGCCCAAACTTAGGCCACACACAATGCAATAATGTTCACATTTTTGAACTGTCAATATTTTTATTTTATCATCTATTGTTTAAAAACAATACAGTTGATAAGATACTCTCAGTTGCGGAGAAAGTATTAATAATAAAGATTAATAATAAAGTCTAATAACCGTGGAACAGAATAAGCTATCTGACAAATTTTAAGATTTGGCAGTGACATTGACAGTATGTAAATATTAAGTATTTATCCTTCAAAATACACTGCTCAATTTTCTACAAAATACGCTTCAAGAGTCGTATCAGTTTTTTTTGGAACCAGGTGTACATATCTTTGTAAATAATAACATATTGTAAATATTAGAGGTAATGCCACAAAGTTAGCAATAGCTACATTATAAAACAGGGTGCTTAATGGAGCATCATGTACATGTCATAATTATTTATCAACAAAGACGCTTATTGTCATTACTGATAGATTGCAGAATAAAGGAGTTAAAAAAAAGTTACAGGCATATAATAAGAAACAGTTTTATTTTCCAATACAAAGTAATTTTTGTTTACATTAAGGTCTTTCTTTCCGCGAATAGTGATTATACATACACCACGATAATCTGACGGTTGACAAATGTAAAATGGTAGGTCTAAGGCAGACGAAACAACTCCGCCCGTACTATAAGAAGCAGTAAGATAGTGTTGATTGAACTTGTTAAGCGGCATATTTGTACTGTGGGTAAATAAAAATAAACCTGTATTTATGCAATAATTCCAGCCTCTCTCAGTTCCTCGATAATTGATACAATTTAATTATTGTTGCCAGTGTTACCCGCTTGTTCAGATGCCACAAGTAACTTTAATCTCTCAACCAGTTCATTGTAATTATCAAAGTATTTGTAGTAAATTGGATTCTTAGTGAAATCCATCATAGTCATGTCTCCGCCTCGCTTAGAAGGCATTCCACGAGTGATTACCTCTCTTAAAACTGAATCAGGTACTGAACCAGTTCTCGGACGTAGGCGTTCCAATATGTTGGGCTTAATTATGAAAAGCCATTTATCTTTTATATCAGATGGAAATTTACGAACTGGTAAATCTTCTCTATTATCTCTTGTGGTGTGCAATAATTGATAAAGTCCGTCTGTACCATGGTAATCCACACCTTTTATTTCTAAATTTGAATTCTGGAATTTAATTTTCGAATCTCCTATATAATATTTTTCTTCTACAGGGTTGTGAACGACACCTAGGATGTGATCAAACTTTTTTTCGGTATCGCGCATCATTCCTTCAATATACTCTCTGGGGAGTGGTGTTGTAAAGTGCTCAAAGTAATCTTCCAAAATTTGTGGAGGGAGTGTTCGATAAAACTGAGAAATCTGATCTTCCATATATTCATCATCGCCTTCCAGTGTATTGTCAGGTGACGTATTCCTGGACACAAATGTTGTCTCATTTGTTGTAAAATTAGTAGGTTCTATGCGGGTACTATCCATTAAAGGTGGTGTCATATACGTTAATTTTGTGAAATCCGATGGACTTCTTTTGAGGGGGCTTAGATTCTCAGTTATAAAAGAAGGCATGTTGTCAGATTTAAGATGAGGCAGCGATGTAGGAGAGGTTAATTTTTCAGATTTAGGAGTAATAATTTCTCGTTTAACAGGAGGTCGTGTTGCTTCTAATGCGGTAACCAATTCTTTGATGGGTTTAGTAATAGGAGCATAATTTTTTTCCAACTGTATTTGAGAACTGGTAATACCCCGTTTTAAAATTTTATATTTTTTCTTCAGTGCCTGTCTACCTTTAATGAGTTGTTTTGTCAAGTGGGGATCCATTGTGACTACTTCCATGTTAGATTACTATAAGCTTATATACTTGTCAAACCCTTTTCAAAATCGACCGGATAACGATGTACAATCTTTATCAATAGTCAGAAAACCGAAATTATTTTTCCAACACTGAGCACACTTATCTCTAAATTCTTGAAACGACATATAAATATTAACATGATCGTCATATATATGTTTTAAGTTTGTCATGTCTTGTTTGAATATTATCAGTAAATTCGCATTATCTCTAATAAGTTGTTTAGGAATTGCAGAATAAATTTGTGAGAGATAAAAACAATATGTAGATCTGTGCCGGCCAAAACAAAAATACTGTTGAATAATTTTTTGATCACATGATGCTACATCATCAAAAATTATGATTGAATTATCCTTTATATCTTCCGGACTAATAATATATTCAGCTTTCGTATATTCCTCATAACCTATTTCTTTCATGGGAATGATTAAATTTCGTAAGTAAATATATTTTGGTTGATGTAAACTCTTGGAATATATGTACAAATTTTCAAACCTTAATCCGTTAGGATGATCTATTAGTGATAACATTGCATTAGTTTTACCACATCCGCTTGGTCCGATAATTAACCCCCTTTTAGAATCTCCACCAAACAAAAGACCATGTTTTCCCATAACTTCTCTTAAATTAACATCATGATTTGTAATGGGAAGACGTACACTATGTTCTTTGATCTTCATTCTATTAAAGTTTCTTAGAAACTGAGAGTATAAATAGAGTGTGTTTCGAATATAAGTACCACAATGGTGAGGTGTAAGCAAGTGCGAACACGTCGTGGAAAAGGTTTGATCGATAGGTTAATCAACAAACTTCCATTTGAAGCACATATACCAGGATATAGATTCTGCAGGCCAGGAACGCGATTGCGAGAAAGACTGGAGCGAGGAGACAAAGGGGTCAATTCGTTAGACACCGCTTGTAAAGAACACGATATTGCATATTCTCAAAATAAAGACTTACGTGTCCGACACGAAGCAGATAAAATATTAGAAAATAAAGCGTGGAAACGAGTTGGAGATAAAGACGCTAAAATAGGAGAAAAAGTTGCTGCTTGGTTTGTAACTACTGCTATGAAAGGTAAACGTAAGCTTGGCATGGGACTTAAACCAAAAAAAGTAGGAAAAAAGAAGCGCACTATCAAGACACCAAAAAAGGGCGGATTTTTACCCTTTTTATTACCCTTACTAGGAGCTTTGGGAGCTGTCGGGGGAGGTGCTGCTTCCATTGCAAGCGCAGTCAATAAAGCTAAAGCTGATCGTGAAGAATTAGCAGAACAACAAAGGCATAATTTAGCAATGGAAGAAGCAACGAAAAAAGGAATGGGGTTTTACTTGAGACCGTACAAAGGATATGGAATGAAGACCAGAAAGGGGAAAAGAAAATCTTCAAAACGCTCCCGATAAAGCTACTTAAGCGTGCACTGACAAACAAAAATCTTGAAAAGTATGCTAAAATATTAAAAATCCCTCACTTTCGTGGTGTTTTCAAGCGTGATTCTCTACCTAAAAAAATAAGACAAAATTAATGTGGAATAGTTAATCTTGATACTGAAAACGGAAGCGGAACCCATTGGACTGCATATTCTAAAAAGAACAAGTGTATTACTTATTTTGATAGTTATGGAAATTTACCCCCACCTACTGAATTAGTTGAATACTTTAAGAGTAATGGAAACGTCTTTATACAATTTAACTACGATGCTGTTCAAAAATATAATTCATATCAGTGTGGGCACTATTGCTTAAAATTTTTATTTAGTCAATATAACTAATTAATATAATTCAGTTATCTCTTAGCCACCATGGCATATACATTCATATTAAGCGGAGAATCTTCAATTTTAAGTGGTGATTTTAACCCACCACTATATCTTGATGAAAATATGAACTATGAAATAGGAGTTGCCAATTTTGATACTTTTAATAGTATTTCAAATGTCGATGAAAACAATAATTTGTTTGTGTGGGGTAGTAATGATCGGTTCACAACAAGAATCTCTACAGGGGCATACGACATAAATGACATAATAAAACTCATAGAGAAGGAAATGCTATCAGTTGGTACCACTGTTAACATAACAGCAAATACAAAAACCGAAAAAGTAACAATTAATAGCAGTGATAGGATTAATTTTAATGTTGATAATTCTATCGCAAAACTTCTAGGGTTTCCACGAATTATACTTGAATCAAATGTATCTCATACTTCTGTAAACAAAGTAAATATTTTAAAAGTTAATACAATTTGCCTAGACTGCAACATTGCAATTGGATCATTTTTAAATGGGAAACCCGTGCATATTATACACCAATTTTTTCCACAAGTTCCCAACGGGTATAAAATAGTCGAGCAACCTCTGACAATACTGTATTACCCCGTCAGCGTTAAAACCATAAACAACGTTACTGTGAAATACTCGATCAAGCTGGAGACTTGGTAAATTTTGGCAACGAAACGATAACTGTTAGACTTCATCTTAGAAAAATTGAATGAAATGGTATGGCAATTTGATCATCCTTATAAATATAAAAATATACTAAACAACTTAGTACAAAGCCAACCTCCAACACGATAACATCTGAAAATCGTGCATTTTTAAAATTTCTTGGTTTTCAAGTTTTAGTATAATGGATATATTAAATGTTTTGGGCCAGCCATTTAGTGACACAACTATTGAAGATTATAGATTTCAACAATACCAACCTTTTTCTACAGCTAATTTAAATTATAACGATGAAATAAGAATTTCAATTCAAGATTTGGATGCTCTAACCTTACCTTGTAATAGCTACATTTACATAGAAGGAAAAATATCTACGGATCAAAACGCATTACCTACAAAATTTAAGCTAATTAATAATGGTATTTCTATTTGTTTAGAGAACTAAGATATGATTTAAATGGTGTAATAATTGACGTTGTGAGAAATATTGTATTAGTTTCTACATTAAAAAATTATTTATCGTATAACGAAAACGAATCTAAATTGCTTCAAAACAGTGGATGGTTTCCTAAAGATGGTAACCTTCTTATAGATGCACATGGTAATTTTAATGTATGTATACCCTTAAAAATATGGTCTGGCGTATTTGAAGATTTTCGTAGAGTCGTTGTTAATATGAGACAAGAATTAATTCTAATACGCGAAAAAGATGATGTAGATGCAGTCATTGCAACAGATGAAACAGAAAAACCAAAAATTCAACTAAATAAGCTTTATTGGAATGTACCACATATTTTACCTAATATAAGCGAACAACTACGGCTCAATAAAATAATTCGTAGTAATGTAGAACTACCTATTAAATTCAGAAGCTGGGAATTAATTGAATATCCTACATTAAACAATTTAACAAGACATACGTGGCCTGTCAAAACATCAACAAAATTAGAAAGTCCAAGACATATCGCAATAGCTTTTCAAAATGGGCGCAAAGGAAAATTATTAAAAGATATGAGTAAATTTGATCATTGTAATTTAACAAATGTACGTGTGTTCCTAAACTCTGAAAAATTTCCGTATCATGATTTAAAGTTGGATTTTGATACCAACAACTTTTCTACATTATATGAAATGTTTGCAAATTTCCAAGAATCTTACTATCACATTCAAACTAATCAACCTATATTTAACCCCGAAGAATTCAAAGCTAATACTCCTATTGCTTATATTGATTGTTCTCGTCAGAAAGAAATTCTTCAAAGTGGCTCTGTTTCATTACGAATTGAATTTGAAACCAACACAAATGTTGGTGATACTGTATCAGCTTATTGTTTAATTTTACATGAAAAAGAATTTAATTATAATCCTCTAACTAAAATTGTAAGACAATTGTAATGCGCATGCTCCTCGACCTCTTTAATAGTTTAGTCCAACTAAAATATTGTCAGTTTACAATGTTAGATGAATACTTGAGTAGGTTAGAGCAGTACCTTCAAAAGATAGCTAAATTAAAAGCTGATATTGTGTACTACGAAAACCAAAAACGGGTTGTTCAACAATTATCTAACTTAAAAATATGAAGCTAGTAATAGATGTTCAAGGTTTTAAAATGGAAAATAACAAATTTATCATAAGAGAATTAGCAGCATATGATGGAACCCATATAACTCACTTCTTGTTTAAACCCCCATTCCCATTAAGAATGCTTCCACCAGATTTTCATAGACAGGCTGTATGGGTGATGAATAATCATCATTGTATTAATTGGACTAACGGCTTCACACCTATTCACCAACTACAGAATATTTTGGAAAAAATAAAAACTAATGCTGCTATGTTATACGTAAAAGGTTTGGAAAAAGAAAATTATATAAGGAAGTACTCAAATGCTCCAGTGTACAAGTTTGATGAGTATCCATCTCTTCAACCCATGAAATCTACATATTATTACCACGAAAAGAACAATTGCGTATGCGCTTTATCAAATGTATTTTTTTTGTATGAGAATTTTATAATGTCTGATTAAATTTTTGTAATATATTTAGTTTATATACCTAAAATACTATGTTTAAAATAATAGATAATAAAACACATTTAATAGTATAATAAAGTTTTTATTTCATATATAGACTTAAATCTAGGTTATTTCCAACATATAGATCATCCAACTTATCTAAATCCTCTAATTGTAGATCATTTTCACATAAACCTATAGCCTCCTCAATTAATCTATCTAAATCTCCCTGTAAATTTCTCCTAGTGAGAAAATGGCCTAAAGCTAAGGTGTGAACATTATCTGGTAAAATTACTCTTTTATCGTCTGATGATGATAATGCTATTTTATTTTTTAATTCTGTATATACAGGGTGTCCCGGAAAATAGTGCGTTCCTTGAAGGTATAGGTAGAAGGCACCATGTAGAACAAAAAACTCTTATAACATTTTTTTCTAAATGCAACCGTTTGACCAAAAAATTAAAATGTATTTTGGTATGTAAATTTAAATCTGACAACTATGTGCGGTACGCAAATTTAAGCATAGACAGTCCCATGTAAATAGATAGAAGATACTAAGATACATAGTAAACAGATAGTTTTAAAGAATCCTGTTTAGTGTTTAGTGTCAATGCGAAAATGTTTTCGAATAGTGAGTGTATTACCTATTATGTTATTACCTATGAATGGTGTTTGTGAAAGGTTACTTGAAACATCTATTCGGTATAATAATTAATTTCAAGTAAGTACAACTTAGTTATTTCAGTTCACAAGTAAACAAATTACTGAGACATTATCTGGTGTATTTAAGTTCCACTGTAAACTATTAAAACTATGTAATTCAGTTAAAGCCCTCAGCAGTACTCAGCATTCAACCCATTTAAACCTTACTAAATACATAATACTAGTTTAGTTAAAAGACGTGTTTTTATGTTAAAAGATGTGTAATTCGTTTAAAATTATGCAATAGGTATTTCAATACATTGCAAAAGAAAATAATTTTAGTAAACAAATCGTAAATACATAAGTATTACCTACTATTAGGTTGGATTATTTTAAATACTGTTAATCACAATCACAAACGAGTTTTTATTATGTTATTATTCCGTAGTGCGTTCGATGTTGCCAGTTTATTAAAATTTCCAAACATTAAAACACAGGTATATGGAAAACAATGTTAACTTTTTTTTGGAAACGGCTAACTTTAGAAAAAAATGGTATAGGACTTTTTTGTTCCAAATTGTTTATTCTCTCCATACCTTAAAGGAACGCACTATTTTCCGGGACACCCTGTATAGTGTGTGAGTGAGACGAGAAAACATACATTTTTCTATGAATTGATTTTTTATCTTCTATAACTTGAATATAATCCGATAATTGAAGCTGATGTTTGATTACATTTTTTGAAATACCTTTTGCTTTTTCAGTAGGTTAGAATTTGATACCTTAACACAGTAAGCTTTTGCGCCCGTCCCAATAAAACTTTCAACAGGAACACCTTTGAATGCATCTTTCATTTTTCCGATAACTGATTGAGTTTTGGGAATACCTTGAATATTGTCAATTGGATAATTGGATGTATCAAAGTATGATATATTGTTCTTAATATCATTGTAAACATTATCTGTATTAATTTCTAATATAAGTGAGTCTGTGTCTGTATAACATAATGTTACGTCTTCTTTATACATTGGTTTGATGTAATCGTAAAAAAAATCATACATCACCGTTTTGGATAGATCAAGTATGCAAAAGCCTACATAAAGAGGCTTATCATACACAACTCTTAGTCGCTTCATATAAACAGCTACTAAATTCTCTTCAAAAATTGAACATGTCTTGAAATTAGGTTTATCGATATATGACTTTACACCCCTAAGTTGCTTCCTATTTTCCCAATGACTTAATAAGCGTATATTTTGTCTCTTATCTACATTCTCCATAGTCTTTCCGAAGATAGAGTTAACTAAGAGCTTAAACAAATCCCTTTCAAACTCGTTTTTGGACGAATTACGAAGATTTGTGTTTAAATCAATATAAGTTTTTAACCATGGAGATTGGAAAAATTCTAACACCCTGTGTATTTTCACTAACTGTAAACCATTTTTAAGACATTGCTTTAAATTACGGTAGTGAATAATGTACTTTTTTTTTATCGTAAAGATTTGGCATAAGTTTTGTGTATTGACTATTTGAAGTCTTTATCGGTTCGGGGCAAAACGGCAGGTCATTATGAATATTATGTAAGTTGGGTGGATAATCTAAATCGACTTCTAACACATATCCTTTGAACGAATCATCTGCTATTGCACAACAATCAAAATTATCACAGTTCTCTAGCCATTTGAATCCACCTGTAGGAAGATAGTTACTCATGGCAGCTCCATATAAATTTGTTGCATCTAAGTACATAATATAAGCATTTGGTTGTAAAGGATCATAATTTGACACAAATGGGTTATTAGCAACAACTTTTCTCTTCGAACATTGACTCACTCCGCCGCGAATCCCTTTCTTGAAAAAAATGAACCATATCGATATCTGTCAAAAGCTCAAGTTCTATTTTTGTATATCTTAGCATAGCATCCCAACTTAGAGAAGGCGCTGTTAAGTAATGAGCTGGATCTAAATTGTATTGGTTTAGACAAACTTTCCTAAAATTTTCAAAGATATCTGCCAATAAAAGAACATCCGATTTTAAGTATACATCGGAATAAGAACCAAGTGTATATATACAATAGCACTAAAGGCCTTAGAGGCCCATGGCTTGAAAAGTTTGTTTTTTTTCTTCATTTTCACGTTTCTTTATGTGCTGAGCTCTTCTCTGGCTTGATATGTGATTTTCCTCCATTCCTTCCTGTTACTCATTTTTCTTTTTTGGCCCTCTAGCCCCATTCTTTCCAAATCTTTTTCGACGTCTTGCTTCCATCTATTTTTCGGCCTTCCTCTTCTCTTTCTTGAAGTTATAGTTATAGTGAAGTTTTAGTCTTTTTGGAGAGTTTAGTTTTTTGGAGTCCCCGTGTTTGGCATCCTTTCAATGTGACCTCGCCGTCTAAGTCTCTGGGCCTTTATCACTCCTATTATATTAGGTTGGTTGTATAATTGCTTTAACTCATCATTTGATCTTCTCATCCATAAACCGTCCCTTATTTTTCCTCCATATATCTTCCTTAGTATTTTCCTTTCCCAGATCTCCAGTAAATTTTGTTCATTTTTTGTCATTGTCCATGTCTCACTGCAGTATGTTACTATTGGCTGTATAGTTGTTTTGTATAGCTGTACTTTTGCCCTTCTTGATAGAAACTTGCTTTTCAACATTGCATTAAGCGCATGTACACTTCTATTTCCTGCCATTATTCTAGCTTGTATTTCTTCTTTAATGATAGGTTTACGTGATATTATTGCCCCTAGGTATGTAAATCTTTCTACCATTTCGAATTCGTATGATGTTCCTTCTTCTACTTCTACTTTAAACTTTTGTCCATTCCTAAACTGACCATCTGTCCACTCCAAACATTTTGTTTTAGTTGAATTTATATACAGTCCCATTTTCTTCGCTGCTTTTACTATCTCTGTACCATCTCCTGTAGCTCTTTTTTTCCTCTTGCCAGTAACACCACATCATCCGCAAACGCCAGAACTTGGTGTCTTCTTTGATATATGAGTCCTTCTCTATTGATTTTCGCTTCTCGCCTTATTTTTTCTAGGCATAAGTTGAAGAGTAAAGATGACAGAGGATCGCCCTGTCTTAATCCTTCGTTTACTATAAATTTTTCTGATGATTGATTGTTTATTTTGACTCTGTTTTCTGTATTCTCCAGAGTAAGATGTATCATGTTACGTAACTTTCTGCTAACTCCCAATTCCTCAAGCGCCTCTTTTAATTGCTTCCTCTTTATTCTATCGTATGCTTGTTGGAAGTCTATGAATAATTCTATCGTTGGTAGGTTGTGTTCATAGCTTTCTGCTTGTAATTCTCTGATTACGAATACTTGGTCCGTTGTGCTTCTCTCTCTTCTAAATCCGCACTGATATTCGCCTATTATATTTTCAGCTTCTTTTTCAAGTTTGTCTTTTATGGATTTTCCTAGGATTTTGTATACGGTATTTAGTAATGCTATTCCTCTGTAATTACTGCATTCTGTTTTGTCGCCTTTTTTATGTAGTGGGCAGATAATTGCTTCCTTCCAGTCCTCTGTTATTCGTTCTTTTAACCATATATCTTTTATGATTTTGTGTATCGTATCATTCAGCAATTTTCCACCATATTTCATCATCTCTGCTGTTATGTTATCGCTTCCAGGTCATTTGTTGTTTTTAAGATTTTTAATTATTTCCTCGATTTGTTCTTTGCTCGGTGGATTATCTTCTATGTCTTCTAACTGTTCATTTTCTGTCTCTGCTTCTATGGATTCATTTTGGTTTGGCTTATTCTTGCCATTTAGTAATTCGTCGAAATACTCTTTCCATCTCTCTACTATTTCTGCTTCACCGCTTATATTATCTCCAGCTTTGTTTTTAACGAATATGGGTTTTTGCTGGTATCCTCTTTTCTCGTTTCTGGCACCTTGATAAAGGTTTTTTATTTCTTTATTTCTGTAGTTCTCTTCTATTTCTTTTAGCTTATTATCTAAGTGTTTTCTCTTCTTTTCTCTCAACAACCTCTTTACTTTTTGTTTTTGTTCTATATATCTATTATGCGTCTCTGTTGTTTCTTTCTTGATCATTTCCATCCTTAGTGATTGTCTTAGTTCTATTTCTTTTTGGCACTCTATGTCGAACCACTCCTTCCTCTTTTTAATCTCTTGTTTATTACATTCTTTTGCTGCTTTGTTCATTACTTGCTTTATGATTTCCCAGTTGTTCTCCGTTTGTTCTTCTATTTGTATCTTTTTTAGTTCTCTTTCCATTGTTTCTCTGTATGTTTCTTGCTCTTTTTTTGTTGCAAACCGAATTGGTTTATTTATACATTTCTTTTCTTTTATTTTGTTTTTGTTTTCAGGTATCAGTTGCTTCATTTTGATACCCACCATGTAATGGTCGAAGTCGGCATCTGGTCCTCTGTATGTTCTAATCTTCTTTATACATTGCTGCTCTTCTTTTTCGATCAGCACGTGATCTATTTGGTTTTTGGTCTTTCTATCTGGTGATATCCATGTTTCCTTGTGTATTTCTTTTCTTTCGAAATATGTGCTCATTATGATCATATTTTTTTCTCTTGCAAAATCTATGAGGAACTGTCCGTTCTCATTAGTTTCATTGTGTTTACTATGTTTTCCTATTGTCGGTCTAAATACTTCTTCCTTCCCTATTTTGGCATTTGCGTCGCCTAAAATAATTTTCATGTCGTATCTGGGTATACTTTCAATTGTTCTATTTAGTTCACTATAAAAAGATTATTTGACATCATTATCTTTTTCTTCAGATGGTGCGTGAATATTTATGAGAGTGATTTTTTGGTATTTTCCCTTGATCCTGATACTACATATTCGATCTGATATTGGTTTGAATTCTACTATTGCTTCCTTTAGTTCTTTTCGTAGCATAAAACCTGTGCCTAATGTTCTATTCTTTCCGCCGCTATTAAAAAACACTGTATCTTCTATTTCTAATATATCATTTCCCAGCTGTTTCGTCTCCTGCAAGGCTACTATGTCAAATTGGAACTTTTCGATTTATCTCGCTAGGTTTAAGTTTACCTTCTCCATATGTGCCTCTTACATTCCATGTTCCTAAAAGTAAGTGTTCTTTTCGACATGTTCTCTTGTGTTTTTGTCCGGTTTTCATTTTTTTTCTCTTTTGACCTTTTTTTTGTATTATCGTTATCCTTTTTCTGTACTTGTGTCGTCATCGTTATTCCCATGGTACAATTGTTTGCTAGTTTTTTGATGTTGTTTTGATCATTTTTCCTTCTTTGTCGTTCCACTTCCATTCGTTGTTGTTTACCCATATTTTTTTTACTCCAATCTTGACTTCATTTCCTTTGTTTCTTTCTTCCTGAGCAATGTTTCTAATTGTTTTCTGTATTTCTCGTTCTCTTATGGTTGCATCTTCGTTAATATATACCTTCAGTCCTCTTATTTCTTTTAACTTATACTTTTTTTCCATTATTTTTCTTTTTTCTTCTTGGTTTTCTAATTCAATGAGGCATGTTTTTTCTCCTAGCTTGTGAGGATTTCTTATTTTAACCTCTACTCCTAAGTGTTATTTGATGAAATTGTTAGTTGTTTCTTTTAAACCTGATTGCTCATATGTGTCTATCCTTAGACCGTTCATGACTACGTTATTTATTCGTCGGTGTTTTTCTATAACTTCCATGTGGTTTGTTATTTCTCTGAGTTCCTCCTTGATTTCTATATTCTCTTGTTTTAGATCCTCATTTTCTTTTCTCAGCGCTCTGTTTTCTATAACGAGCTTTTCTATTGCTTCCTTGCTTTCTTTTTGAGTTCTTTTTATTTCCTTAATGTCATCGGTGAGGTGGCTCACCATTATTAATAATTGATCAATTTTTGCTTCTTCATTTCTTTTCTCCCGATTTTTTGTTGGTGTTCTCGAGAACTTTTTGTTCTTTCTAAAAATATCATTTTCTTCGTTATCCATATATCTGTCCTTCCTTTTTGACCCTCCTTCTGACTGTGTCATCACTGTCTAAAGTTTCCAGATACCTTTCCATTTTCCGGCGCCAAACACTGCCTTCCACCTCAACAGTGCAGAGAAGACAGCGTTTACCGTATTTATTTTGTATGTTTATTATCGGTTGTTATTTTCTGTGGTTACCTGGAAAATCTGCTCACAACGGCAACGTCGCAATTTCATCGGCCAGAGTCTCGTGACTACGTTTTGTTGTTAAACAGGCTTAACAATTTTAGCGATCTTACTTTTTGTATATCCTTGGTTCTATTTTGATGTTATTTCACCGATTTTAATGTTTTTAACTATCACTAACCTTAACTTAATGTCTTATATTGTTCACTGGATACTTTTAATAACTTATTTCCCGTTACAACTCTCAAAAATTGCAAGAACCAAGTGTAGTACATTTAAAAATTGTCCACACTTCAGAAGCTCGTCTATAGTCTTCGTCAGAAATCGGTTCACCTTTTAAATTATCGTAAAAGCATTCTTTACTTGGTAGCCAAGTTTCGTTTAATTTCTCAAAACTGTCTACATATGTATAGGGGAAAACACCTTTCCGTCTAATTAATCTAAATTCTTCTTCATTAGGAAAATGTTTCCTTACTTCCTTACACTGATCTGATTTTAATGTTTCAGATAATTTATCTAGAGAACTTGCCAAGAAACGGAAAGAGTCTACAAACCTCAGTTTCATATAAACATTTGGAACTTTAGGGCCATTAGACTTTTCGACTAATAAATATTTAGAAAATGAAATATACTTCTCTTTATTTTGTGCAATCACATCGATACGTTCTTTGTTCAAACATAGTTTTTTAATAAACAGATGACAATCGTAATTACATAAATTATGAAAAAAATTGGGATATAATTTTGAATTTTATAGTTTAAGTTACATACCGAGTGAGCAGCCCCTCGAAAATTATTTTCCAAAATTAAATGATAATGATCTCGAATCTTCTCATCTCCCTCTTCAAATGATTTAGTACATATGTGACACGAAGTAGCGTTATTGAATTCATTAATTTGTTTTTTCGTAAGTGGGCTCATTGGTTTAACCTGTTTAAGGTGTTTATGATACAGTTCCTGTACTACACCGTCAATCATAGCAGTAAAAACTTCTGCACAATTAGGCCCCCGATAAGAATAATATTTAGAAAATGTATCATTAAAATTACATTTTACGTAAAAACCAAATGAATAAGGTTCGTGTTCATATGTTTTTATAGTGAAGGATTCTTTGTTGTTAGGTTCAGTGTAAGCAAAAGGTTTTAAGAAACTCTCAAAATCAGCGTATATGACAAAAGGTACCGCTAATTGCTTTTCAAAATTAATAAATTTAAGTATGTTTTCAGGTCTGGACTCACCATATTTATTTATTTTTAAGCCGGTAGATGGCACCTCTGTTCGCAGATGGTTGCAGTCGAATTCTTGGTGTGTGGTTAAATGTAGTTGGGTTATAAAAAATTGTAAGCATCCGTCACAAATAAAAACTTGATGTTCATGTTTTGTTTTTTGACTTCGCACAAGTCTTGATAAATTTGTAATTAAGCAGTAGTGACTGTTTCCATTATCATCTGTTGTTAATAAGAGATTCACATGAGTAGCTTGGCGGCTGGTGTATGGTAGAAAGGTCCAACTACTTCGGTAACCATTTTTCCATCTTTGAAATATGTTTCAAGCCCAAACACGTTGACAGATATATTGTTTAACTGCTCAAATTTATGTATATCTCCTAGTTTGACAAGAAACTCAATCCCATAAAAACTGAGCAGTGTATTATAATGGGGGTATGATTCTGGTTTAGTAGGATCACCATCATGTGGGAATATCGCCGCGTTGATGCTCCAAGCGAAGCAGGCATTATCTTGATTTTGTATATTCAGCACACCTCCTTCCTTTTCAATTGAGCACGGTAATTTTATATACGAAGATGCTGTCAGTGGACTGCACCTGTTAATATATAAATTCAGAAACATAACTTTTTTTAGAGTCCAGCCAGATTTGGCTTCTTTAAACTCAGAAGCTTTGGTCATTATTACGTCTTTAAAGTCATCGTAAATTTGGTTGAGATCAGAGGATGTTGTTATTACTTTATTCTTAGTATTGAATGACTTTATTTCTGTTATGTCTTTACCAGGTACAATATACAGTCCAAAAAGTTCCACACTAACCTTTAAGCTGTGGTGATTTCTAATATAATAACTCAACATGTTACTCACTTTTTGCTTTACGTCATTTATAAACTGCGAAGGATCTATACAGTCTCCTTTAACACGAAACCTGTAAGTGGCAATACGGCACTGGAATGCCTGTTGTAGTTTTTCAACATCATCTCCCAGATTTTCTAGAACAGGTAGATCTATTTTTCGTTTCTTAGATATATTTTCTACTCCTCTACAACTTTTTCGTTTATGTCTAGTTAAATTGCTTTTGTTAGCAAAGTCTCGTTGACACTGATCACACCTCATCTTGACAAAGTATTGAATACAACTAAATACTGCTTTAATAATCTTTTATTTATAATAATTATTGCAGTGATAAGATATCCTGTCATTTCTTGTTATTGATAAGCTTTCCGGAACTGTGTTTTTCTGATTTTATCTTGTACTAGCGATATATTTATTTTTTTATCTAACGGTGTTTCTTATTTTAGACTTCCACCTTATCAACGGTTATTTATCTTATATTTTTTTTCTTATCTACTATTTTTGGACTTCCTCCTTATTTCTTATCTGATAGATTATGTAACGGTTTTTCTTATCTACTAATTAATTTTTAGACTTCCGATCTTTCAAACCTAGGCGAAGGATAGGAATCTTTTTAAGTAGGCGGATCATGGGAGCGGTCTTACAAACCTAGGCGGCAGATGGGAATTTTTCTAAGTAGGCGGAGGATGAGAGCGGTCTTACAAACCTAGGCGGCGGATAGGAATTTTCCTAAGTAGGCGGAGAATGAGAGCGGTCTTACAGACCTAGGCGGAGGATGGGAATCTTCCGTAGGCGGAGGATGGGACTTCCGGGTCGGTCTTACAGACCGACCGGAAGTCCGATCTTCCGCCTATTTATAACTACTAGTACGATTTGCTTATTCAATAGCTTCTGAAGACATGATGGAAAACTTGGCTGTTCAAACATTTATTGACGAGCGTCGTCATTACGTAATGCAGGGAATACTACGATTAGCTCGTTACATTAGGTCGATATCTTGTCTGTCTTTCTCGAAAACGAATCAGCTACGCAGGCCTCTGCGGGTACAGTAAAGTTAGGACTTTAAAAGAGGAAGAAGATGAAGACAAACTAAATCAGATTGTTAATATAATGATGTGCATGATATCCAAGAAAACGAAGAGGCATGCGAAGAAAGAAAAGATAAGGTTCTGTAATTGTGGTGAACTGAATCGTGGGACTCGCACGAAGTTCAAGTAAGAACACAAATCAAGAAACTCGTCAGGAGGAAATACTAGAACGAGTAGGCCCTAGGGTGGTAGCTTCAATCAGAAACTTCTCCACAGACCATCTAATACTAATAGCTTTTTTTTTTTATAAAAAGTATACATTTTTTGGGGATACCGGAGCGACAGGACTATTATACGTCCAACAGTTATAAACAGCTCCAAGAAAATTTTACTAACGAGGTTGCAGCTGCGGACTACCACAGACGAAAATGGAGAAATTCGGATACAATTAGGAATTGGGACAAAAAAGTTCGTCCATACTATCAGAGTTGCTGACATCGAAGAGGATGTTATATTAGGAAGAAAAGTTAATGCATTTGCATGGATTTCAACTAGATTTTAATAATAGGATCATTAAAGTTGGTACAGATGAAGTATTTCTTCAACCACGGGATGACAGCACAGTGAAAGTAGCCACTCAATGAGATACAGTCGTACCTGTGAAAAATGAAACAATCATAGTAGCGCGGCTGCAGGGAATTTTGGAAGACGAAACACCTTTTATGATGGGGCCTTGAAACCGTGACCAGGAGGTTGGTTGAGGTATCATAATTTAACAGGGATTAGTTACTTCTGTTAAAGAAATTCCTATAAAACATACTAATGTCAATGACTACCCAGTAATCATCAAGAAAGAGACAAAAGTAGGAACCTGTATTTCTGTGACGTCCGTAATCCGTCAGACGACAACATCCGATAACTTCAATGCCAAATTCAGCCAAATGGTTGCAGTTGCTGGCCAGTCTCTGAATTAGGCGGAGGAAGAAAGGGAAATTATGAAAATTTCTTTTGGTGGTATCGTGACAAATTTATAGCGAAAAGAGGAAAAAGGGGAAGAACTACTTTTGTCAAACATAAAATTAATACTGGTAATGCTAATCCAATTCATCAAATAACTCGAAGACTACCACAGACAAAAGAAGAGTAAGCTGAAAGTATTTTTCATGAAATAAAGAAAGACGGGTGATAGAAGCTTCAACCAGCTCACGGGTCTCTTCGGTGCTTGTGGTCAAGAAGAAAGACGGAACTAGGAGGTTTCGTGTAGACTACCGTTTGTTGAACAATGTTACTAAGAACGATAGTTATCCTCTGCCTAGGATCGACGACACATTGGCTGGAAGGAAATTGTTTTTTTCTACCTTCAGGTAGAAATACTTCAGGCAGAAATGAACCCAGAGGATAAGAAGATGACAACCTAGGAAAACGTGCTTGGTATATAGACGATATAATCGTTTTGGAGGAGCCTTTTAAAGACCATCTGAAGAATTTAGATGTTTTTAATCGACTTGAGCTTCCCAATTAATGTTAAACCCCAAGAAGTGTCAGATATTTCAAAGTAAAGTCAATTACCTAGTATATTTAGCAAAAAAGAAGTGACCGTGGATAAGGGACAATGAATTCCATTAAGAAATTACCAGAACAGACTGACAAACATTAAGTGTGAAATTTTCTTGGACTATGTCTTACTATCGGTGGTTTATTAAGAAGTTTGCAGATATCGCTTAGCCATTAACGTTACTTACAGAAGAAGCAAGAGATTACTGCAGGGGTAGAGCTTGCCAAACTGCTATTGAAACTGGGAAGTATTTAATCACGGCACAAATATTAGAGTATTCACTACCAGAAGGAGAGTTTACTTTAGATACAAATGCAAGTCATGTGGGAATTGGAGGAGTGCTATCTAAGGTTCGAGAAGGATAGGAATGAGTCTTTGAATATTCCAGTAAAGTTCTTTCAAAACTTAAACAAGACGGTAAGAAGAAAATCGTCGACCCTCTTGACAAGAAATATCAAGCCTACTCTCAGTAATTAAGATGTATTGGACTCAGTACGACTCCTTTGTTATGGAAGACGGCTCATTTAAACGTATTGGAAAATAGTGCTAGTCCCGGGAAGAACCTATATTAGGTGATCCCCAAAAACAGAATAGTTAAAGTACTTCATCAATTTGAAGGAGACTACGACATAGATGAAGAATTTGAGGTAAACCAAGTCCAAGAGGTACCTGATCTTATATTTAAGGAATTCATGGGGCATATGAAGTTACCGACACAGCATGGTCTTACAACTGAAAACTCTTCACGCACTTCCAGATAGCTCTTTACTGGCCCATACTGGCCCATACCATCCTGGCCAGTATTACAGATGCATAAAATTTGGTCTTTTGAAGGACGTTTGGTCGAGCTGCAGAACTAATTGCCGGCTACCAGAAAAGCGTTGAAACTTCAAGATGAGTTACGCTACCTTTTCTAAGTGGTAACAAAAGACACTAATCATGACCAACGTAACCACCAAGATATAAGGTAAACTTCAATTGAGGAAGCTCGTGCTGTATTTCAATATGCAAAAGTTAGCTACGCCAAAACTAGAATCCATATACTAGTCTGTTACAATCCGCATTGTTACTAGTGTGGAGTAAAAACTGCCCCTTGCCAATTTTACACAACTTGGAGTTGCTAGAGTGGGTCCAATGGCTGATACCAGTATCCAGTTCCAGTCCTGACAAGATTTCACGAGGAACTATCTCTTAAGGAGGGGGCAATGTTACGCTGCCGACATACCTAATGGTAAACTACCTGATTTCTAGAACATACGTGTGAAGTCAGGCACCCCGCCAAACCTCTCTGCTGCCTTCGAGACTATTCCAAACAAGAACCATGTAATTTTGTGACGGTCACGAAACGGTCCAACTATTCTAGTACATTTAAGGGAAAACTAGTTAACGGGAAATAAAATATATAAAAGAATAATTTAGATTTTGGAATCAGTCTGAAGTAATAATTGTATCTGATATAAGCACGTATTATTGTCGAAAAAATAAATAGTTATTGTTTGTGTGATTTTAAGTCGGGAATATAAATTGTATTATATAAATTATGTTTTAGTGTAAATATTTCTGCAGTCTAATTTTTGCATGAGAGTTTAATCTCTGTTCGGAGAGTTTAAGTCTGTTCTGTCGGACAAAATAAATGTGCCGTTTTCGTGGTCTGACCGTTCCAAATTTTTAACCTGTTCCACAATTAAAACTGCCCCTGTTCCAGTATTCCCATATATCAAAGTTTATCCGACTAGACACCCTTAAGCTATTAACAAATTTTCAGCTTGCTATTAATCAACTTTTTTTTTTCGTACGCGGGATCTAGACCTAATGTATTCAATCTGAAACCGCAAACATCTGCAGAAGACCTTCGATCATTTTTATCAAAAAACCTGCCAGAAGCCAGCTTCTCAGCTCTTCCATCTCGTCTTCCTGATATATATTCTTCTTTCAAAGTAGAAATCTCGAAAGCAAACTACAATAAGGCGTTGGATGCTTCGATTTGGCCAAACAAAGCCTGTATACGAATTTTTTTTTCAATTGAGAAAAAAAAAAGAAAGAGCAAATCGAGTAGAAGTATCTATCGACAATGAAACAAAACCTACAACAATTTTTAAAAGTATACAGTTAAATACAGCGTCAACTAGAAACAAACTTGAAAGGTTGTAAATTCTGCTTGACCAAGAAAATCCCATTGTTGTCAGTATTGCGGAACAGTGGTGTAAGCAGGATGAAATATCTCTAATGGTAACTCCGGGTTACGATCTTGTAACCAGTTATTGTCGACCTATCCATGAGCATGGCGGATCATTTCTGTATGTGAAATGTGGGTATGAATCTCAGATCATCAATGTGTGCCAGTTCGCTGTGGAGATGCATTATGAGTGCATTTTGTGAAAGAAAAGTTGCAGTTATCAGTATCTATAGGCCTCCCAGTGGAGACTTTTATTTGTTTTTGAAGCAGTTTTCCTATACGATTGAACTCTGTAATAGGTATGTTGACGATATTTTTATTTGTGGTGACTTAAACGTTGATTATTTGGAAAATAGTTTATTTAAAATTCTTTTTAACGATGTTCTAATGAGCTACAGTCTTAGCATAACCTCTATGGTTCCTACAAGAGTAGCGACAAATTGTTTGAACCAAACTTCTATCAGTAAGATTGATTATATTATATTATGATTATATTATGACCAATAGAGCTTCCATGAAGAGCTTCCATGACCAATAGAGCTACTTCCATGCAATTCTAATGTTTTTGAAGCGCATTTAATTGACCATAGGGCAATTAGTCTAGAATATGTAGTAGACATTAATAGTAGCTGTACTAAATGTAATGACCAGCCTGATTATAAATATTTTAGAGACTTGTCTGACAACAACCTTAAACAAATTTCTTCTGTGCTATCCGTAACTGACTTTGACGATATTTATTTAACCGATCAGGGCCGGCGATAAAGAGCCTGCAAGGGATGCACTGCAGGCGGGCGCCTCTGCATGGGGGCGCCAAAATGAGCTTTTTTTCTGCACGTGTTATAGAAAATAATAAAATAGAAAAATTAATTTTTTAAAAATGTTGTTTAAATTCCAGCCCTAATACCCTAATCTGGGTACAGCTTGGGGGGTCAGATAGGTACCACTTCATTATGGAGTGTGACTGGTTTGATCTTCGGACATGTGGGTCCCACTGTTCCATTAGAACGCACATATGGCTCCTGATGCTAGCGTTATTCATGTGTGTGTGTGTGTGTGTGGGGGGGGGCGCCTGTGCTAGTTTTGCAGGCGGGCACCTCATACCCTAGCGCCGGTACTGTAACCGATAATGTTAATACATGCTTTGAAATTTTTATAAGTACCTAGTTTAATATATGTGTTAGATTATTGTTGTCCAGTAAAACGGTATAAAATTAGTAAGCAGACTTGCAATAAAAAATGGATTACTCCTGAAGTTAGGCAGTCTAGTGTTCATTTAAAAAATGCTTACTGGCTTAATAAGAAACTAAAAGATGGCAATTTTCTTGCGAAATATAACAAAATTAAGAAAGACCACGCGGAACTATTACAAAAATCTAAATTAAAATTTCATGATCAATTGATAAATAATTCAAGTAATAAAAATAAAACTGTATGGAATCTTGTTAACAAGGAAACTGGCAGCAAGTCTATCCAAAGAAACATAGCATTAAATATAGATGGTGAAAGCTGTACTCATTCTGAGCGGTTGTCTGAAGCTTTTTGTGATTATTTTGCTACAGTAACCGAGGAGAAACTCGTTTTGCGAAACGTTTGAGCCGAAAACTCAAATCATTTTGGGAATTCTCGATCTAATAGTTGCACGTCTACTATTCTTAAAAACAGTTTTTTCTTTAGACCTGTTGTTGGTAATGAGGTAATGTATGTCATCAATAGTTAAAAAAATAAAAAAAGCACTGGACTTGATTCTATCTCGATAAGAGTATTAAATGCTATGCCATCTTATATAGTAAACCACATTGCGTATTTGATAAATTTGTCAATAGGTAAAGGAGTCTTTCCAAGTATTCTAAAAAAAGCAATCGTTATTCCTATTTACAAAAAAGACAATCCTGAAGACATTTCAAATTATAGACCTATTTCCTTATTGTGTGTACTTTCCAAAGTATTTGAGAGAATTGTGTATAACCGTATGTCTAAGTTTTTGGGTAGATTTAAAATTGTAAGCGATTGTCAACATGGCTTCAGTACAGGTAGATCCACTCAGTCAGCTGCCTGCAAATTTTGTGAAAGGGTCTACAGATCTTTGGATGCAGGTCAATATGTGGCAGGTCTTTTTTTATCTAACACGTGCCTTTGATTGTCTTGATAGTCGTTTTGTTAGCTATAAACTGTATAATATTGGTTTTAGAGGGATATTTTTAGATTGGCTAATCAAATATCTATCAGATAGGATAATCTGTGTTAAAATCAATGAAGCTATTTCGGAAGAACCTGTTATCAATCTGGGAGTTCCACAGGGCTCTATATTAGGACCCCTGATTTTTTTGTTGTTTATGAATGATGCATTTAACCAGTTTGATGTTTTGGACCTGACGTTATTTGCAGATGATACTTCTCTTGTGGTTTCAGCACAGACCTATGATAAATTGGCATCTACTTGCAATAGCTTTTTAGCTCGATTTAATGACTGGTGTCGATCTAATAACCTAATTTTAAATGTAGACAAAACAAAAGTAATATATTTTAATAACTTAAATGCTGTAAATCCTGTACTACACCAAGTTTTAACAATGTACTACTGGATTCCTCAAAGCATACATTTTTAGGTATCCATCTCGACTCAAAATTAAAATGGTCAGTTCACATAGACATGCTCATTAAGTCACTTAATAAGTCATACTATGCATTATCCCGTATTAAAAATATTGTGCCCATCTCTGCGCTGTTAAATGTATATTATAGCCTTGTTTATAGTAAACTTTGTTACAACATAGTTTTATAGGGGAATTCAGTCAACAGTGACAGAATATTTATAACACAAAAACGTATAATACGAAAAATGTTTGGAATTAGACCTCTTGAGAGTTGTAAGCCCATATTTATTAAGAATAATATTTTTAGTTTTCCATGTATTTATATTTTCAGAATGTTACTATATTTATGCTGTTGATAATATTCATATGTATGACAGAAATTCTAGTTTCCACAATAATTCGACGCGAGGTGGCGACTTGCTGAGTGTACCTGGTCATAGATCGAGTAAATTTGAAATGTCAGTTAAATATGAGCATTAGATTGTTTAACGTTTTACCAAAAAAAATATAGAGCAATGAATAAATATTTCTTTAAGAAATCCATGAAAACCTTATTGCTTATCAAATGTTATTATACTGTGGAAGAGTTTGTTCTGGACAGAAATATTACCTAAATGTTATCAATTCTATCTACCTTAAAATGTTTATAAAATTTATAAATGTATTAATTTTATTGTTTGTTTGTTTGTAAAAGTAATGACATGTCCTATATATTGTATGTCTTAAAGGATGAATAAATATCCAGATGTTTTGGCCTCATTATATTTATTTTATTCGAAGTACATGGTCTATTTTATTTGTCCAGATCCTGTACTAAATTTTTTGGTTTTTCGTTATTTACTTTTAGATATCAGTAGTAACTAGTCGTAGTCTCAGTAAGTAAGAACACATTCGTTGTTTAGTCGTCGTTTCGTATATACCTAGTTTAAAGTCGTAGTTACATAGTACAAGTGCCGCCATAAATCGCCGGTTCAGTTATACTAGAAAATAAATTAACCCTCTATCCTTCCTTTCTTTTCTTAGTAATAACTGAAGACATCAACACCTACCAGTTAAATAAGGTAAGATTTTTTTGTTATAATTTCCCTACAGTCCGCTCAAAATTTGATTTGCGTAACCAGCATTAGCCTATTCGCCACCCCATAAGTTTGGCATTCTAGCCGCGATCGTCTTGAATCAATTTCGTTGTTGTTTTGCCGGTTCAAGATTTATCGTATTTTTTGGATTGGATTAATTTATTTAAAATTATAATTGTAATCGGTCTAGTATATTTGTCGTGTTAAAATCTAATTAAATTGTCGTGTAGGTATCCCTTTTTGTAGCGTAGGTATAGAAATAACTTGTTTCTTCTGACGACTATAGCTGGAACATAGAATTTGTGTTTTTTGCTTCTGTGTGAACCCATTGCTTGGTAAAATCGATTTGCTTAATTATATATTTGATTTTGATATTTTGCAAACATAAAAATAGTTTTTTACACACTGCCTTTTTACACACTGGTGTAGATTATACTGGTGCGTTTTCCATTACTATAGGAAAATATCGTGGCGTAAAAACTCAAAAGGCTTACGTATGTTTGTTTGTTGGTCTAAGTACGAAAGCCATACATCTTGAATTAGCCTCCTCGCTCTCTACAGATTGTTTCTTAGCTGCTTTCAAAAGATTTTTATCTCGCCGTGGCAATTGTAAAGTTTTATATTCAGATAATGGCACACATTTTGTGGGTGCCAAAAGAGTCCTTGATGAAATATATCAATTAACTACTTCAAGGGCTCATAAAGATGCATTCCAACAGGAACTTAATAATACCAAAATTTCTTGGAAAATGAACGTACCTTATGGCAGTCACTTCGGTGGTATTTGGGAAAGCAATATAAAAAACGCAAAACTTCATTTAAGTAGAGTTGTGGGGAATCCTTACTTACGAAGAATTTTTAACTGTTCTGACACAAATCGAGTGTCTTTTGAATTCGCGTCCTCTTTGTGTTCAAAGTAACGACCCTGAAAATCCAGTCGCGCTGACTCCATCGCATTTTTTATGTACAGAACCTTTAGTGTCATTACCCTCGATGTCGATTGATCTTGATAAAAATATGAGTATTTTGAAAATATATAAATTACTAGATTGTATTGTTCAACATTATTGGAAAAGATGGCATTCAGAATATTTATCTTCTATGCAGTCTCGTTTAAAATGGAACACTAACTCGAATCCTCCCAAAGGGGGAATGGTAGTTATAATAAAAAATGAAACTATCCCACCTTTACAGTGGCCTCTGGCAGTCATAGAGACTTTGTATCCTGGAAAAGATGGGATTGTTCGAATTGTAAAAGTGCGAACCAAGCACGGTAGTTATATGCGCCCCGTCGTTAAACTGTGTCCTCTACCCAGTCAATAAACGGGAGAGGATTTTTTTTGATAGTTAAAAATTTAGTTTCGGGTGATGGGTTCAGGTGCAGACTTAAGCATATTAAAATTCAATTAGTGTTCGTTGATTTTTTTGTTATTTTTCGTTTATTTTAAAAATAAACTCGTGGGCAGGATGTTTTGGCCTCATTATATTTATTTTATTCGAAGTACATGGTCTATTTTATTTGTCCAGATGCTGTACTAAAATTTTTGGTTTTTCGTTAATTACTTTTAGATATCAGTAGTAACTAGTCGTAGTCTCAGTAAGTAAGAACACATTCGTTGTTTAGTCATCGTTTAGTCGTCGTTTCGTATATACCTAGTTTAAAGTCGTAGTTACATAGTACAAGTGCCGCCATATATCGCCGGTTCAGTTATACTAGAAAATAAATTAACCCTCTATCCTTCCTTTCTTTCCTTAGTAATAACTGAAGACATCAACACCTACCGGTTAAATAAGGTAAGATTTTTTTTGTTATAATTTCCCTACAGTCCGCTCAAAATTTGATTTGCGTAACCAGCATTAGCCTATTCGCCACCCCACCAGATTTAGTCATACGGCTCACACTCTCTCTAAGGAGAAAATTGACATCCCAGATACCTACTGGGGACAGCTCTGGTGGAACTTTCCATGTTATCGAGCCCTAGGTGACTTGGTTATTATTATAATTATGGAATAAATATCCAGATTTAGCCATACGGCTCACACTCCCTCTTAGGGGAAAATTGACTCATCCCAGATACCTACGGTATCAAAAGGATTGAGCTCTGGTGGGACTCTTTCCATGTTATCGAGCCCTAGGTGACTTGGTATGCAGGTGTATCTCCCAAAAATTTTCGTACACTTTTGGCCGTCGCGAGTAGTACAGCTTTCTGCATGGTATTATAAAGATATTCATTCAGACCCAGCTTTTTGATGCTTTCGGGGAGGGTCTTCGGAATGACTCCAGTAGTAGACATAATAATCGGTATTGTTTGGGTACTTTGCACTCTCCATTGTCTCCGTATTTGAATTTCCAGATCACTGTACTTGGCGATCTTTTCAGTAAATTTAATAAGTAGATTATTTTTGTTAGGTATCGCCACATCAATTAGTGTTGTTTGTCTTGTTAATTTATTAACTAGTACGAGATCTGGTCTATTATGTGCCACTGTTTGGTCTGTGAGCACAGTGCGGTCCCAGTATAGCTTGAAGTTGCTATCCTCAAGCATACTCTCAGAAACGTATTGATAATATGGGAGATGGTCCGTTTGGAGAAGTCCTAGTTTGATAGCTATCTCTTGATGAAGGATCTTTCCAACTGAGTCATGCCGTTCCTTGTATTCAGTTGCAGCAAATGCCTGGCAGCCCCAGGTAATATGTTGGATGGTTTCATGGGCTTGACATCCATATCGGCATCTGTCGTTTTGAACCTGAGGGTCTTTGACGATATATGTCAGTTAATTTCTGGTTGGTATAACCTGATCCTGAGTGGCCAGAAATTATCCCTCCGTTTCAGGGAACATTCTTCCTGATGTCAACCAATAGTTCGACGCTGTATTGTCGACATATTCTTGGCTGACCTTATTGGGATGTCGCCCGTGTAGAGGTTTACCCATTCAGGTGCGCATTTTTTCGTCTTTAGTGAGGTGGTTTATGCGCATTTCTGGTTCCCTCAGTTTGATCGGTGTTGTGTCATCTACTGCGCAGATAGCGCGATGTAGAGTAGATGTCTCAGCCTGCATCTGAAAATAAGTTCTTAAGTTAGCAATTTGTTTGTCTAATTGCTCACCTATATCCATAAGTCCTCTTCCTCCTAAATTCCGTGGTAACGTCGTTCGTTTTACTGCATTTTTGGGATGGTGTTTTTGTGCCTTTGTGAGGTGCGTTCTTACTTTTCGCTGAAGATTTTCTATGTCCGTTTTTGTCCACTTAACAATGCCAAATGAGTAGCTAAGCGCGGAACATGCGTAGGTGTTTAGTGCCTTAAACAAATTTCTACTGTTAAGGTGTGAGCGAAGCAGCTGTTTTACCCTTCGTATAAACTCAGTAGTTATCTCTGTTTTTATTTGTTTATTGTCAATTTTCCGCGCTTGCTTTACTTCAAGATATTTGTACATATCGTTTTCACCCATGGCCTCGATGTTCTGGCCATTTTGCATATCGAATCCTCCGAGCTGTACTTTTTCTCTGACTATATTTAAAATACGGCACTTGTCTAGTCCGAAGTGCATACTACAGTAAAACCTGTCAATAACGGTCACTAAAAATGACAGAACTATTGGCCGATATAAAAAGGTGGCCGTTAATACCAAGTTTTGTAGTCCACAAATTTTGGTTTTTGGAACTTTGAAACTGGCCGGTTAGTTCAGGTGGCCGGTTTTGACAGGTTGCCGTTAACATAGGTTTTACTGTAATATCATTAGAAAAAGTTTCTACAGTTTTTAGCAACTCATCGAGTTGGTTTCGAGTGGAAGCCATTAATTTCAAATCATCCATGTACAATAAATGAGTAA